>NW_021144699.1:0-42992 GCF_900634625.1 Parambassis ranga
GAAGTAAACGGAATTATTTGCATCGGAATAACTTTTATGATGTAGTTTTAATGATTGTGCTCGCATCAAACCACATGGCCAGAGAAATATTAAACCCTTAAAGACAAAGATTGTGTATTAATTAATAATTAATTACTAAAAGTAATCTAATTTAATTTGATCATTTTGAAGAGGCTCCCTCTGTTTCTTTGTGTTTTTCTTCTTCTTCTTTTTCCTTACGCCCTTTACCTCCCTTTACCTCCCTTTACCTCCCTTTACCGGCCACCAAACACTTCCCCCATTAGCCCACATGAGATAGGTGTGTGAGAGAGAGAGAGAGGGAGCAGCAGAGAAGGTGGGTCGAGGGCATTGCCTGTTGGACCTAAATTCTTGACATTTTTTCAGCGGTAATGAGAAAGAAACTGGAGATTAAGGAGCCTATAGAGGCCCCCCGCTCCTGATTGGCCAGGAAGTGTTTCACGCTGGGCTGTGATTGGCTGGGATGTTTCTATAGTTGCACAACATATAGTTCTTGCTGGTTTTTTTTACGTGTGTGTGTGTGTGTAAACCGTCAACCTTCCGCACTTTGTCTGTTTGACCCAGATTGTCTTTGTTTATTTTGCTTGAATTAAAGCTGCAGCAGTGAAAATATGTTTAGAAGACCTGAATAAAGTCTTTATAGAGGTTAGGTTTCATGCTAAGGATTCTGACCTTCTGCCAGGCCTTTATTCACAGGAACATGGTCTGTGAATGTAAACCTGTGTGCCTTTAGAAGAACATGCTGTAACAATAAACATGCCCAAAATGTTTTTGAGCAAAAAGTGTAAAAAACAGGCTTAAAGGTTTTAGACAGTGGGTTTTGTTTCGGAAGTCTGGCTGCGCTGATTTTTGCACTTTTTTCTCAACTTAAAAGGTTAAAAAACAGGAAAGGTGCTGCAACTCCTGAGCGTGTGTAGCTGCAACATGAGTCCTGTGATTACCGTGCTGCAGCTCAGCCAGAGACATACTACAGCAGCAGAGTGCCGAGCGTGCAGCTCCTGCTGGGTGGAATAGACGGACTGCCCCTTAAATCATGTTTCATGTATAGGACAGTTGGCAGGACTTTGATTAGCAGACATGCAGAGCTTCAGCCTGAAAGCCACGACTCGGGGCTTAATGTCTAATAATTACTAATAGAAGAGTAATTATGGACGAGTCACATGACATCAGAATGATTGTTGTGTTTCTGTGAGACTTCCTGTTGACTGACAGCAGAGCTGCTGCTCAACATGTCTCTTCACTTTTACTGACGTTGCATGTTCTCCTCCATTTTGTCTTCACCTCCCTCTGACGGCTTGTTTGTGGCTGTGCAGCATTTTCTCCTATTCCTGCAGAAGTGTTCAGACCACGATGATCAGCTGCTCTTCTTCTTCCACTTCCTCCTGTCTGACACACACTGACTGTCCCCTTGTGTTTTTGTGTTGTCTTATAGTCCTGCCTCATGACGTTCAGGGTGTTTTCAGTAGCTTGTGCAAGAAAATTAGTAAAAATCTGTGCCTTCAAACTCAGATCTGTAACACGACTAGTTATTAATGTTGGTGCTTCACACAGGCTGGAACAATGCTCTTTAAAAATCAGTCAGCCTGTTCTGAGTTCATGCCTGCCTTCCTCCTCATCAGGACACTGGAAACAGAATTCTCTTTAGGCAGAAATTTGGATCTAATGGAGGTGCAACGTGCGTCCGAGCTCCACAAAATGCTTTGACAGATGATCTATATTTAGACTCGGAGTGTTTTTTTTTTAAATTCCAGAATGGATGTGCAGCAGTGTAGTTGTGGCTCCATCGTGCAGGCCAGTGTTTTCAGATGACTCACATGACGGAGCCGGTCTGCTCCAGCATGGGTTCCACCGTGTCTGAGTCTCGTCTCCAGCATGAGCACAAGGTTCACTTCCTTTGGATTGAAGGAAGGAACGGGAGAGAAAACCTCCTATTACACTATTCATGTCTCCTACTATCATCATGGACACGGAGCTCTATGGGTGACGGGCTTAGTCTGTTGAGGTTTTTTCTCTACTTGACCATTTCACTGCTGCCCCTCCGTAAACATTCAGCCCAATCAGGAAGTAACCAAAGCACAGCCACACCGCTCCGAGGCTGTTACACATGTTCTCAGTGCTTCTTGTCCTGTGCTCGCTGCCCGATCCGTTGGTGCTGAACAGTGGCACGGGTTCATTATTCATGCTTTCATACAACATTGCTGACTGTTGATGAATAGATGAGGCTTTTCAGTCAGAATCCAGACTCAAGCACCACAGCTTCTCTCACACTGGTTAAAAACACAGTAAGCAGCATTTTATTCTTATATGAATGTAAAGTATATATATTAAAGTATATTATAGTTTTGCACTGGGGAGGGTACAGTCCACATACAGTCCCAGCTTGGATTGACTACAGGTGTTTATCTGGCTGGAAGCAGTATGACAGCCCAGACTGTGACATCACAGCTGATCTGAATGTAAATCATTTAGCGGGTTTCCCTGAGATCCAAACAGACGGTTCAGGATCTTTTTTTTTCTGCAGCTTCTCAAACAGGTAGTTTCACGTGTAGTTTGCAATAAACCAAAAGGAGAAGAGAATGAGTGGCTTCATGCTGGTGTGAGTTATGAGAGCATGGCGCCTCTGATGTCTTGTGACACACGGCCCGGTGATGCTGGATGAACTTTCAGCCCCGGGAAAAATACGGGCTGCAGCCCCTCAGAGTCCCCCGCGTAAAGAAGGCTTCCAATGTTCAGAGGACTTAACAAACACGGTCCCACCTTATGTGTTCACTAAAGCTGCAGCAGCAGCCGTGCAGTCCTCCCATGATCCTCCTCTCTCTCTCCCCTCCTACACTGGGATTCTCAAAGAGTTAAAATGGAGGCTATGCCTGCTCGGTCACATGTCTGACACAGGCATGTGCTGCGGCCGTGCGCATGCACACACTCCGCATACATACATGAGCTGCAGAGGGAGGAAGACGGAGCGAGGAGCGCCCCTCCTCCTCTGAGGTGGGCGTGTGCTGGTCGGGGGTGTGCCATATCACAGCCCCTGCACCGCTCACGTGGTGCACAGATGTGTGTGTGAGGAGGGGAGGTGGTGCAGCAGTTGTACATTGTGATGCTGGGTGGGACCTTCGAGAAAAATGCTGTGTGACAGTTGACGGGATCCAGAGGAAAAAGAAAAGACTGCTTCTAACAATGGAAGTTCTTCTTTTTGGGAGGCACGCACACACACACACGCACACACACACCTACTTCTGACAGCAAGCGCATGTATTTTAAAGCCGTCCTCCAGCTTGTTGGTCTGTGTTTGTGGAACAGTGAAGCTAAAGACGTGAGCGTCCTTTGTGCCGCGTGTGTGAGGGGATCTTGTTGGTTCTGAGCTGGCAGGCAAACAGCTGGCGGGCTCTGAAAGCCAGCACAGCACCCATCAATGTAATGGCCCAATTCTGTAGAAGAAAGGAGAAAGCCACCCTCAGTTTAGACGCCACCGACCCCTCTGCTCTCATCGTCTCAGCCCCGCACGCTGCTGAAAATAGCACTTCCTGTCACAACTTTTAAATGTCATGGAAGACGGAAAAATTCACTTTAAATTAAAGAGAAAAACCTTTGAGAATGCAGATGTTTGTATTTTCTAACACTGGGATTTGTCCTGTCGTTGCACCACCAGTGTTTGTCATGCAGAGAATTCATTATTATGGTTATCTGACATTTTCAGGCAAAAATAACGTTTGTTAAAATGTGATCAAATATTCTAAATGTACAGAGAGATTTTTTGTGATTTTTAAGCTCTAAAATCATGTATGTTAGATGACGTATTCTACTTCCTGTGGGACGTGTAGGATCAAACCGAGTCTGCTCTTCTTCTTCTTGTTAAAATCTTTGGTGCATAGATAATAAAAAAAACTAAAGATTACAAATATTTTTGATATTGTTTAGAGACTTTTTGTCTTGACCAAAGCGCCGTTTATTCTTGAAATGCACAAACTCGGCACACGGTCACAGCAGGTTGTTTAATGTTCTGTGGACCTGCTGTTAATAGTTTAACTGTTTAGTCACCACAGAATCTGTGGATTTATTTGTCTTTAAACTCGAGGCTGGCACTAGACATTTTTATTTTTATTTATTCATTTTTTTATATCTTCCTGGCCTTATGTAAAATAAACTGACACTCCACATGTGGGTCACTGTCAGCTGCATCTTAATGAAGGAAGCGTTCTTCTTCCTCACAGAGGTGCACGCCGTCACACTCAGAAAATGGCGGCTGCCTATGTCATGTGACGTGTTAGTGTTTGTAGTGGGCACAGCGCCACGTGCATTTATATTTTTGTTTTGTGAGTCGTGGAGACATTGTGTGGCTGTAAAGTGTTTCTAACTAAAAAGAACATGAAAGACACAAAATTGTTGTGAACAATTTTGTGTTGGCGAGTTTATAGTTTGGTAGAAAAAATGTCGCTTGAGTAACAAGAGAGAGACGCTGCTGTCGAGCTGTGTTTGTTTTTAGCCGCCTGGCAGAAATCTCTGGAACTCTTGCAGCTTACACAAAATACAAAATGTGAAAATGGATGTTTGTGGTGAACTGTCCCTTTAAGTGAGTGCAATGTTGAAGCATTGTGATGCAGAATCATATCTGCATATTGTGGGAGAAATTTAAAGAAGAAGCAAAGTTTGAGTTTTACAGATGTTTTTGTTAACCCCTGTGTTTTCTTCACATTTGGGACCCTCTGGTGTCCCTAGGGTCAAATTAACCCGGGACATATTTGGGGGGTTAAAAGCAAACACAAATCAAAATGTTACTTCATCACCAGTAACATATATGACCTTTATCTCAATTTCAACAGAGACAACATATTATTACATTAGTGCAATCACTAAACACAATTAAAAATGGAAGTTTGATTTGTTTTTGTCATTTTAATATCCACTGTCAAATCATAACTCTGAAGAAATGAAAATATTTTCATTAACATTTTTTTAAATGACAACTTGAATGAACTTGAATTTCAACAATCACACAGCATTATCCTTGCAAGAAATATATGCTGTACCTCTTTACCAAACACATCACAGAGCAGTGTGTGTGCCACAGATGTACGCTTTGCAGCATGTTTGGGTCCTTTGACAGCCCACACACCTCACAGCTTCCTTTTGCCACCAACTGCAACCTTAAAGACTGAAAAGACCTTTAGTTCATGTTTAATTTTTTAAATAAAGTTACACTGCATGAAATGAGTATAAAAACATAGCAAAGGGTTTGAAATATAACATAAGCACAAGTGATGAGGTAAACAAAGCTCCAACAGGGTTTGAAGGTGGAACTCTGCAGAGAAAATCAGTCTGCAGGTTGGAAGGTTGTATTTCTCTTTACTGGACACCGTGTGCTACATTTTGTCGTCTTTATTCTTTAATCTGCACTAAAGGGAGCAGGCAGGTTGTTTAAGTTCTTATTGTTGTTCTGTCACCTGGATGCCTCTGAATGACGTGGAGCTTTTTATTTAATCAAAACTTTATCATCACAAAATGTTTTTTGTTTTAAAAATGCAGCGTTTTGTCTTGAAACACTGAGTGGAGTTTGCTGAGGTCTGAGCAGCAGAGGAGCAAAGCGACTCAGGCGGCCCTCTGCTGTTCAGAGCTGCAAACGAGGGAATGAAATCCAAGAGGTGTGTGTGTGTGTGGCGAGGAGACGGGCCCCTTTTCTTGCTGCATTTCTATAGGCTGCTGTTGGTCCCACCCTGTTCCTCGCCGATTCAAAACAAAGCAGAGGTTGACGTCACACACACACACACACACACACTCACACACACACACTCACACACACACACACACACACACTCACACTGCTTCTCATTTAGACAAAGCAGGAACTCCCTCCTTCCCTCCCGTCTTCCTTTTTCCTCCCCCATTTTGTTTCTGCAGAGGGGGGACACGGGAGGCTGGGCCCCGGTCCACTTTTCCATTCGCTCAGTCCAGGAAGTGAATTATCTGCAGAAACCTTTTGTTTCAGTGTCCAGATGATGGTGAAGAGATGGTTCTGTATCATCTGGGCCCTGGTGATCAATAAGTGGAAAACCTTCAGATGTCATTAATCTGTACAAGGACACTTTGTGCTCATGGAAATGATTCAATTACAAGTTTAGGTAAAGAATTCGATCACAGACTTAAAAAGATAAAATCAATTAATGAATAGAAAAATCAGTCAGAATCGACTGTTTCCTTCCTCAAACCTCTTCTGACTCCTTCAGCTCTGACCTCGTCACCGGCGGGTAAACAACATGTTAAAAATAAATGTCTCGCTTCTTTTCCTTCAGTTTCCTGCTGCTTCTCAGCTTCAAATGAAAAAGACTTATTATGATTTAATTGATCATCAGGGAAAAAATATGTTCATGCAGAGACATGAATCCACTTCTAAAAATAAAAATGAGTGATCTTTGGATATCATTATATTTATTTCAAACTACCAAAGAATTTCTTTAACTAAATGTTGATTCTGAAAATCTTTTGATCACATTAAAACAAATAAAACAATCAGACTGGAAAGATTAAGATTAAGATTAAGATTTACCTTGATTAGTCCCACAACGGGGAAACTAAAATAATAGTAAATAATAAATAATAATAATCAGAATCGTGTTTGTTGCCATGTAAGTGAAGGGGGTTCACATTACCAGGAATCTGCCTTAGTGATTGGTGCACACATAAAAACATATAATAATTAACATGAAAGATAGAACTAAGATAAAATTAAGGTAAATAAACTAAAGTAAACTAAAGTAAGGCTAAATGGACATGACGTAAAAAACACCGGTTAGTTTGGCAGAATTTCGTTCTGTGCTTTAAACTTCTCTTTAAACTCATTGTCAAAAATTCTTTTTCATGTTTTTTATTTGTGTGTACGGATATTATTTTATTTCCTTTTTTAAAAACAAGTTTTGGGTGGTGCCTCCATCCGTCTGCTCCATGAACACATTTTCCAGGTTTGCTGCTGTTTCTCTGAACAGATCTGATATATGCTGGAATACAAATGAAGAAAATATATCTCAGGAGTTCAGAAATATTTAGGAGATTATTTGATCTTATATTTTGGATCAAATCAGTCAAATGTCTCCAGACAGTGAATCTATTTGCTGATTCTGCGGGTGTCCTGCCTCTTGTTGCTTTAATCAGAGGAAAGATAAGATAAGATAAGACTTTATTAATCCCGAAGGAAATTCTTGAACCAGGGAGTTCCAGTGATACAAGGATCATTTTACCTTCATATAATTTACCTCTGCGCGTCATTCAAACATCACGTGATGAGCCACAAGTTAAAGAAAAGGAGCTCCTATAGCCGCCATGTTAACGCAGCCCCTGTCTTTCCCTCCGCCGTCTTTGGGTGCCTGTGGGGGAGGACAGATAATTCGCCTTTTATTCTAAGTGGAGCGCGGACTGTGTTTAAATGATCTCTCTGTTTATACGACGCGTTTTTTCTGCAGATGAGACTCTAACGTGTGCGCCTCATTCAGCAGCTCGTTGCTTCCTGCGTGTGTTCGCAGAGATCTTTTTATTCGTGTTTTAAAGGATCCTCTGTACCTGTCCACGCCGTGCGTAAAGACGCGCGGGCGTTTAACTGCTGCTCCAAAGAGCGACACGGAACAGCAGAGAGGACGGGCTGTCTCTCCTCTCTGCTCCATTCTACAAGCGCTGTGTCCGGCGGGACTCATGGCACACATTCTATAGTATGACCCCCCCCTCCTCCCTTCTCTTCCTCCCCTTCCTCCTCCTCTTCCTCCCCTTCCTCCCTTGCGCTGTGCGGCACGGCCAGCCCCTCCCCTCCCCTCCCTCTCCAGTAGTAGTTACTCCCGAGTAGTTTTTACGCACTTTATGAATGGAGGGGCGCGCACTCGTGCTCAGTCTGTCTGCTGGGTGCGCGGAGAGGCGCGTGTGCGCGACGGTCATTAATTGCCATCTGTGTCTTATGGAGGAGGCTGTGATCATCTGTCTATCTATCTATCTATCTGCCTGTCTGTCTGTGTATCTATCTGTCTATCTATCTGCCTGTCTGTCTGTGTATCTGCCTGTCTGTCTGTGGGGATTGTGCGGTCATGTGACTCATTGTAGTAAATGGGCGTTGCCTGGTCATGATGGCTGCCTGTCGGCTCTCACATGTGTGTGTGTGAAAGAGGAAGATGAGGAGGAGATGGCTTCATATCTGTGCTATATAGAATACAGTTAACCCTTTCCCTTAATGACACGTTGTCTGTTTGTATCCGTGGACGCACGGCCGCCGCTGGCCCTCATCATTCTTTGTTCTCGCCTCACTGCTCAGGCTGTGGTTAGTTTGGTCAAAGATCATTTCCCTGAGTGGTGTGCAGCCTGCAGTGTGTTCAAATGACAGCACAGACTCACAGATACGAGCCGACCCTACAAATGTTTCAAACTCACGGTTAAACGTGAGCGTGTCGTTTTGCAGGTCGTTCCTCTGTGCGCCATTTTCTGCCCGACTTTGCACACGTTCCGCTCATAAATGAGAACCATGTATTCATCAGGCTGAGGGCCTGCGCCCCTCCCTCCGGCGCAAAACATGAAATGGCCATAGGAAGACAAAATGGCGAGTATAGAGGGAGGAGGGGGAGGAGGAGGGGAGCATGCGCCGCAGCCGAGGGGGGAGCTGCTGAAGGTGGAGCAGCATCATCATGGCTGAGCTTTGTGTTCAGGTATCCAGGACCGGGTTAATGACCGAGAGTCCCGTCAGCAGGTCCACAGACCCTGGGTCAGACCTGCGCCGGCCTCGTGCGAAGGACGTCACAGAACGGACCGTGATGTGCAGAATACGTCATTCTTTCTTTAAAAAAAACTAACCGCAAAACAGCCCGAGGCTGACTCCGCGCTCAAAATGGAGACTGCGCCTCTTCCAAAATGGAAGCTGCGCTCAGGCAGCAGCAGCAGGCGGGGTCAGAGTGGAGAACACAGGCTGAACTTTGACCCATAGCCTACTGTTGCACCCCCACCCCCTCCTCCTTTTAAACCTAAATGAATTCCAGAACTGCGGCCTCCTCTTTTTCTACATGTCGTCCACCACAGGCTAAATCTGAGGGCGCACAGGAGCTCTGTTCTATTCTATTCTGTTCTAGTCTGTTCTGTTCTGTTCTGTTCTGTTCTGTTCTATTCTGTCTGTTCTGTTCTGTTCTAGTCTGTTCTGTTCTAGTCTGTTCTGTTCTGTTTTGTTCTGTTCTATTCTGTTCTGTTCTGTTCTATTCTGTTCTGTTCTAGTCTGTTCTGTTCTAGTCTGTTCTGTTCTGTTTTGTTCTGTTCTATTCTGTTCTGTTCTGTTCTATTCTGTTCTGTTCTAGTCTGTTCTGTTCTGTTCTGTTCTATTCTGTTCTGTTCTAGTCTGTTCTGTTCTGTTCTATTCTGTTCTGTTCTATTCTGTTCTGTTCTATTCTGTTCTGTTCTATTCTGTTTTATTCTATTCTGTTCTGTTCTATTCTGTTCTGTATTATTCTATTCTATTCTGTTCTATTCTATTCTGTTCTGTATTATTCTATTCTATTCTGTTCTATTCTATTCTGTTTTATTCTATTCTGTTCTGTTCTATTCTGTTTTTTTCTATTCTGTTCTGTTCTATTCTGTTCTGTTCTGTTCTATTCTGTTCTGTTCTATTCTATTCTGTTCTGTTCTGTTCTGTTCTATTCTGTTTTATTCTATTCTGTTTTATTCTATTCTGTTTTATTCTATTCTGTTTTATTCTATTCTGTTTTATTCTATTCTCTTCTCTTCTGTTCTGTTCTGTTCTGTTCTGTTCTGTTCTGTTCTAAATCCCAAATACAGACATGATTTTATTTTTAGAAATATTTCATGTTTTAATCTACTTCAGTAAGAATAAACACACTTATTGACGGCTATATTAAAAATAGACTGTGCCTGTTCTGATTAGCATGTGCTCCACAGTCCTTGCAGTGGGTCTGTTATTAAGTTCTGATTGGACAAGATTCACCCATAAGACCTTGTTGGACCAATGGGATCAAAGCAAGTATGCACTGTGACCTTTCCCCTATAAATCTGGGCCAATCAGGGGAGGATGACAGTTATGACAGGGCCTCTCTCTCTCCCTCTCCCTCTCTCTATGAGAAAGGCATGAATTGTGTTTTGTGTGTCTCTATCAGCGCTCTGATTGGCTGAGGTTAGAAGGCAGCTTCCGGGTAGATTAGCTTTAAAGTTTCATAAATGCAGCCTGTCCCACTCACATGGGGTGAAGCTGCGTGTGAGGCTGTTGAAAGCCGTGCACACGCTCCCTCCCTGTCATTTAGGGTGGATTCACCCTTTAAAAGCACCTCCTCTGTTCTTACACATGTCTACAGCTGACACGCTCCTCCTCTGCTGACATGCTCCTCGCTCACTAGCACGGAATCTCCTCCACTTTCTACCTCTTATTCTCACCACCTCCTTTCCACTTTCCTTCCTCCCTCCTCCCTCCCTTCCCTCCTCCTTCCTCCCTTCCTCCTTCCTCCCTTCTGTCTATTTAAAGCTCTCTTACAGCTACGGTTACTTCCACTGGAACTGTCAGTCTGGGAGGTGGGGGTGAGTAAAGGAAGTGGAGAGGTGTAGAAAGGGGTGGGACGTGTTTCTTGCCACTGAAACGTTCAGGGAGAAGAGGAGGTCAGTTGCATCTAATGACTTCATGTTACACCAGCAGACTTATTAAAGTCCAGGTTTAGAAGCCCCCCGGCTTTGTTCGTAGGGTCAGTGGGTGGAATACGTTTGAACGCGCCGTACATTATTTGGCTGTTATCAAAGCACGTTGGGCCGATGGTGTTTGGTTGCCTCCATCCACTCGCTCCTCACCATTAGCAATAAAATATTCATCTGTGATTTTATGCTGGCTAGATAGCTCTTATAAAATATTAACCCCCTCCCCCGGTTCTTCTGTGCTCCTGCGCCCGGCGGCGTTTGCTTCCTACAAGGGGACCTGAGAGTGCAAGCTGGGGTTCTGTGATGGGAGCAGGTGATGGCCGCATCGACTCTGTAACTGGTCCTTAATGAGTTTAACAGGCCAGAGAGCAGAAGAAGAAAACTTCAGAGGCATCATTAGAAGAAGAGGGTTCACATGAACTGCAGCTTTTTTAAGTTTTGTTGTGTCCACATTTTCTTACATGTGTTTTTTTGCTCGGTCAGCAGGTGCACATGCAGTTTGGTAGCCGGTTAGCTTAGCATAACAACATCTTAGCTCAGCACATTCTCACAATATGGATGCTGGGATGTTGCATGTCACAGTGTGTTTCCGCTGGGATGGGAGCTCCTCTCGAGCTGTTTCCATGTTCTGTTGTCTGTCAGCACACCTCCAGCTCTGTCATGCTACAGAGGACTGCGGCCACCGTTTCAGGCCACGTTATAAACAGTGTCACATGTGTGTGACAGCAGCAGATCAGCAGTGTTTAGGAGGTTTCTTGTGGTACAGGCCTGTGAGAGTAAACCTTTGCTTTGGTGTGGGACAGGTCCTCCAAATGTGGCCTGAGTGATCACGTTTGTGGAGTATTGGTGCAGTGTGATTATGCCATGCCTGCACAATATATATATATATTTTATGTTAAGTGTTGTCATTCACTAAAGAGGGTGGGTGGGATTAAAGCGGGGACAGAGCCTTCCTTCAGTTTGTTTATGGAGGCTGCTGTGCTGATTGGTTTGGTCTGATCTGGAGGCGCTGTGGTTCCTCACAGTGTTTGTTGGTGAGGTCACTTCAGACCCCAGCAGAAGGCAGTTAGTGCTCGATGCAGTGAAAATGTGGGTAAAAGGCTTTGGGATGTATCGATGAATGTTTGTGAGGCTGGAAGCCGAAGCTGGTTCTGTGCACTTTCCTGTTACCGGGTGTTTGTCAGGATGGTCCACGGCATCACCTCAGTGTCTGGTGGAGGTGATGCGACGTCTTTAAACATATGTTCCATCAGTTTGAATATGCATATTCTAGAAGTTATCTCTGGAAAAGGAAAGTTTAACCTGTCAAAGCGGACGTTGTGGTGAAGAAAATTCCCACTGGGTGCTGCAAACACACACACACACACACACACTCGTGATGACATTAGATTGTGGTGCTGCCACGTGTGTGTGTGTGTGTGTGTGTGTGTGTGTGTGTGTGAGACCATATGAATGTGCTTTGTTGCCCTACTGGGGACAGTTTTCACTGGCTCGTATTCTCTCCATCTGACTTTCACATTTAATCTAATTAAAAGAAACATTGCTGCTACGCATACTGTAACACACTCACACACACGCACACACACACAGGCTTCCCAGAAAGCTTTATGATGGTGTTGTACTCATTAAGCTACACAAGTGGATGAATGTAGACGTTGATAGGAAAGGCAGTAAATCCCGAGCGGCTGTGTCTAACTGTACGCTCGTACAGGGCAAGCGATCGATGGCCAGCAGAGCTCCTGGCCTGACGGTGCTGAACTCATATTGTCCTTTCATGGTTAATAGTAATCACTAAATTTATTGATCAGCACTAAATTTAACAACAGCAATGGTGAGTTTTTTTTTACAAATATACACATGGAAGGAAGCCATGGAACAGAACCTGGTCTGAGCTGGTCTGCACATGTTCACACTTTGTTTCACTGCAAATGTGAAATCATTGAATTCTGATTGGTTAAAGTGTCTAAAAACAATGCACCATCTTTTACTTGTATTGCATCTTAAACCTGAAATAAACATATGGATCCACTATATTAAACATGCAGTACGTGTGTTAATGTGTAGAGAATACAGATGTGAGACTTTCACACACTGTTCAGTCTGATGGAACCTCTGAATGTGTATCCGCTGACTCCACAGTCTGCTTGTGTTTGTGTCTGTTGCCGCCACCTTTAGTCTTTCAGTAGCACTGAGGTGTCGAGGTGTAACCAGCACTTATCTCTGGGATAATATCTGTGTCCATGTTGCCATGAAAATGTACCCCAACTCCCTCCTGACCACAGACGCACCTCACTACGGTCACCAGAGGCCTCCTCCTCTGCTCCGAGGACCTATGACCCTTTGGCCTTTGATCCCTCCCAAAAGCAAAGGCCCCCTTTCTCCTCATGCTCCTCTCCTCCTCCTCCTCCTGGAGGACCACACTCTTTCCATTCTTTTGGCTTCTTTTCTTTCTTCTACTAGCTCTTTGTCCTGCTGGAGGCTGGCTGTGGGTTTAATGCCTTCACAGCTGAGGAAACCTCAACAGCTTCAGCTTTTTTGCGTTGGGCTTCAGACATTTTTAGTCCCCATTGACTCCCTTCCATCTTTGCATATCAATAATGAGTCAGAGATGAGCAGATCATTTAGTTTAAGTTGCTGTCTTCTAATAGTTGTTAGTCTTTGCACTTGGTGCGAGTCAGCATTCCAGGTCACCTTTTCTTAAAAGTTCCCAAAGACCTCAGGTTTGGACATAGACCACCATGACGTTCAAAACCTTTAACCGATGAGTGACCCAGCGCATAAACGAATGTGAAAGCATGTTGTTTTGTTGTCCATCTGCCCGCCCATCCATCTTCTCTGCCCGCCCATTCCTAACCTGTTGCCATGGTTTCAGCCAATGGTGTAGGCTGTGGGTTTGGCAGGTGGTGACGGTAGGGGTCAACCCAGTTCATTGATGGGGGTTGGGATGTATATGTACGTGTGTGTGTGTGTGGTTTGGAATGGCATTGGAGAGGATAATGGGGTGTTAGTTATAAGGTAGAACTTTGCTGGTGTTGGGGGCCCATGAAGAGTGTGTGGGTGGTGGAGGTGTGGAGAACAGGTCTGTTTGGTTGGAGTCGGTGATATAGCTGACGCTCAAGCATTGATCGCAGATCAAAGGGCTTTTCCATTTATTTTTGGATGGGGGATGTCAGGTATTCTAGACGCACAAAAGACTATTCATCTGTGCTGGAACCTCCTGGGGGGTTTGGGTGGGGTTAAGCCTGGGAGGCAGGGAGGGGGGGAGGGAGGGGGTTGGTTGTTTTTAAACCATTGATGCTCCGCTGGGCGTGTTGTTGTTGAAGATGGTAATGGTGGTGAAGATGGGACACTGAAAAAAGTCCAGCGGCTCGTTAAAGCCCACTGAGACCCACCAAGTAAAAAAAGATCCATTTCCACTTAAAGACAGAGGCGTGCTCCGCCCTCCTGGGATTCTGCGTGGGCGCTTCTCAAACATGCTGCTTCACTGTTTGACAGTTGGTCTGGGATGTGTAGGTTTAGAGGTGCTGAGGACGTGGACGTAGAAACATGCAGGAAAAGAGTAGTTGTTAGTCGCCAAGACGTTTCTCGCGGTTTATCTGGGTTCAGAGAGATAGTGTTACAGATGGTGGAGTAGTGTCGGCGCCTCCTGTGCAACACATCGGGGCGATACAGGACATATCTCTGTGAGAAACACGCACAATCTGCAACTGGCTCCACGCCCAACGCAGATGGAGCAAATGTTTGATTCCAAAATAGAGCTTTAAATGTAAAAGTCATTCATGAAGAGGAAGCCTGCAGCCGGCCGGGACCCGTTTTAAAAACCATTCAAGCAGCACTCATGTTTTTCAGTCATCCCCACGAATTAAAAGGTTTATAAAGAGTAACACCTTCACAGCGGCCAGTGCCTCGCATGCTGTTTTCCAGTATATGTGACACACAAGGAAAAAACCCAGAAACCAGGCTTGTGTCTTGTACATGTCAGAGGAGTCGGTCAGCTTTACTTCAAACAGCCGCTCGTTTGTCTCTCAGGACACGTTCTGGCTTCATTCAGTGGCCTCCTCCACTCTTTACTCCACTCTTTACTCCCGCCTTCATCCCTGGGTTTCAACACACACACACAGCATCTCTCCTGTGCCTCATGCCCTTGCACATTCTTTTGTTATTTTGTTCCGATATCATTTGGAGACTTGGTGTTCATACAGTCGTCTCATTGGTTGTGCTGATGTGATTAGGAGTTCCTGTATTTACAAAGAGTCTCTCATTAAGATTCCACGTTGAGAACGTCCATGAATGCACACAGGATGTTTGCTTACATCTTCTCCTCTTCTCCACAGGACCAGGAAGTTGCAGATCAGGAACATCCCCCCTCACCTGCAGTGGGAGGTAAGCCCTGTTTTCCTTCTTCTTCTCTTGTTAACTTGAGACTTTCACACTAACCACACCGCCCCCAGCACTGTCTCCTACCACTGTGTGAAATGAGATGGGTGTGTTTCTGTTCATGTATTAGTAACCCACTGATAGATGGGTGACATCTATCCATCAGCAGGGTTCTGGTTCATGTTCTGGAGTCACCAGCTGTGGTGGAGATGGATGAATTGCACAGACCTCCAGTGAGGGAGCTAGCTTTTCGTCTTTGTGCCTGTTGTGCACATTTAGTTGTTTTATGGCAGGTCAGGGTGTGTTGGTCCACTCTCAGTGAGTAACACCTCTTAGTGCTGCTAAATGACCTCTTCACTGAACCCACGGAGATAGAGTCCACAGGAGAAATGGAGGACGGCTATTGTAAAGTTCTCCACCTATAAAGTGACCCTGAGCCCCTCAGCCTGTGTACACTGTATATTACTTTGAAAAGAGTCTTAGTTTTGCAGGCGTGAGCGTCGACACCGGGGTCTAAGTTCTGTTTCTGCACTCCACTGCCTCTAAAGGCACAAAGCAGCAGCACACACAGAAAGGGAACCGCACACGTCACTGCAGTGAGGCTCTGCTTCTGGATGAAGACGTTCGTCACCTGACGTCGTCACGTTGCTGTAGAATCCACCCCAGTGTCCCCAGTACCAGGAGGGTAAAGCTTGTAACGCCACCCAGGCTGGCCTCACTGCAAACATTCGTAGCACTCGAGGCATGTGTGTGTGTGTGTTTGTGGTCGCGGGGTGTTTATGGGTCATATGTACCTCAGAGATGAGTCATGAAACCACAGACTGAAGTCAGGAGCACTGTGTGCGGAGAGAAGGATGAAGCTGCGGCACGGCCGCCACGGACGCTTCTATTGGGAACCTGGTGATTAGAATGGAACCCTAACTGAAAGTCATTGATTAACATATGAACTTAACCCAGTGACTGTAGGGCGCATTACTGCAGTGGTGTCGGCACGTCAGCTGAATGTCAAAGACCAAGTACAGTAACATATGACAACCGCAAGGCTGTGTGTGTCTGTGTGTGTGTGTCTGTGTGTGTGTGTCTGTGTGTGTGTGTGTGTGTCTGTGTGTGTGTGTCTGTGTGTGTGTGTCTGTGTGTGTGTGTCTGTGTGTGTCTGTGTGCAACATCCTCCAGAATGTGTGAAGTGATGAGGAGTTCCTGTATCTCCGTCCATGCTTCATGCCGTTGTTGTGTGGCAGAGAGCGGCCTCTGATCAGCTGTGTTGCTCCTATCGATCTATGGTGATGCTTCGATCTGACATTTTGTATTTGAAACGATGTGAAGTCGTTATGTTTTTATGTATCCACATCCTGGACGTCAGAAACCTGAGCTTCTAATAAAAATGTTTAAAACATGTTTTGATCTGAAAATATGGTTCATAGAAGTTAAGCTTGTAGATTAATAATAATCAGGTTACACTGATCATCACACAGTCTCTCACAAAACACATTGTTCTCATAATTAGTGTGGATTTGTGTGAACAGACATTTTAAAGAACCATTCAGCATGTCTTGGTTTGTCCATCCTGGAACTCACGTTAAATATTCCTTATTTATTTATCTGATTTGAATGATGAGTGCAGGAGGATCAGTGTGTTCCATGCATGTGTTGTGTAGCTGCATGTGTTGTGTAGCTGCATGTGTTGTGTAGCTGCATGTGTTGTGTAGCTGCATGTGTTGGTTTCATTGTTTTTGCGAGGGTGTGGCACAGCGACTGCTCCTGGGAGTGGCTCTGTGTGTGTGTGTGTGTGTGTGTGTTTCCTGCCGCTCTGTTCTGCTGCTCGTGTCCACACGAGGGCGACGTCTCTCAGCAAAACCATCAGAAAAATGTAAATGACTTTATGAGTAAAATTAATGTGAAGGTCGATTAAGAGTTCAACAGATGGAAACATTTGTTTTAGCTTAAAGTAAATGTTTTTATAAAGTTATGGATAAGGTGCAGCTTTTAGTGGATTTAAGTGTATTAAGTTAAGTCCCAGCTTCACTCTGGATCAGTGTAAATAAACACTTTGAAGTTCAGAATCAGAACCACACGTCCTGTGAGGGTTAAACCTCAGAGAAAAGAACAACAGTTAAGATTAATGATTAAAATGAACCCGCAGCCTCTGAAGTTGGTTAAGAAGAAGCTCAAAGAGTCGTCAGTCATGATTAATGTCATTTCAGTGCTCAACACAAATTCTATAAATATTTTAGGATCGATTTGCAGAAATGAATTCCTGCCTTTACTTTTCAGATCGTTGCCTCTCGTTGATAAAGGACAGTGTTTTAATTGTTCCTGGATACATGTGTGTCTTCAATAGATAAATGTACAGATTAATAAAGATCCACATTGTGTCTGATTGGTGGTTAGAACTCTGAGTCTTATTAAAAAAAGAAGCTTTACCTCCTGAACCTTTAAATTCTGAAATAAATACAGGTTCTGAAGGTGTGAATCTGTCCTCAGGCCCACTGTGGATCTCATGATTAAAGCATCATTTCAGGTCTGCATGCACACTGTAACAACACAATGTTTTTACTTAACTGTGAGTTTTACTACCATACAGAGCCCAGCGCCTCAACACAAACAACAACAACAAACAATCATCCTAAAAGTAAAGAGGACTCAAACATGTCTTTTGTGCATTTAAAGCCATTAATTAAAAAATCATTTCTTTGATTTTACAACACTTAAATAAACTAAAATCAGCATGTAATTTTTACAACCTGGAGACCAGCGAAAGGCCCTGGTGAATTGTGATGATGTGACACTGCTCAGGTCCATCATGGTGTCCTAGTGGTGCAGGCGAGAAGCCTCCAGAACACTTCACAGAGTCTGTTATCGAGGGAACAATAAGAACATGTGGTCATATTTTCATGGGGGTTTTTGATCCAGCTCTGTTCAGGAAGCGGACTGAACCACCTCTTTAAGCCCCGACACTGTTGGTTCAGGTGGAGCTCTGCCCAAATACCCAGTGACTGAGCTGATGTGAAGTTCAGCAGCATCAGCCGATCAGAGGAAAATGTCTCCCAGTGCCTTTTCTCTGTTTAACCTGCTGCAGCGGTGCACTGACAGTGTTCCTCTCTCTCCCTGTCAGGTGCTGGACGGTCTGTTGGCTCAGTGTGGAACCGTAGAAAACTGTGAACAAGGTGAGCCTGAACCTCCCGCCCTCCTGCCGCCGTCCTGTACCTGTCATCTTCCAAATTAAAGGAGAGTTCAGGGTTCCGTTTTAGCGCTCCCCTTCTGAGCTGTGTGGTCTGTGGCTCTTTGCTGCCACCTAGTGGCAGAAGACTGGTTGCTACTGTAAATCTGGGTTCGGTGGCTAAACTCAATACAAATCCATGGCAGCATTCCCCCTGTCCACATGTCGGCGTGTGTCCTGAAGCAGGAGCAGGCGGGTTGCATCGAACGAAGCTGTGGAGGTCACTCCGCCGGCGGAGCATGTCCCAGCACTCACAGGAGCTGCATGGACAGAGAGACGGATATTAATCAGTGATTCAATTTCAGCCTGCACCAGACTGTGTTCTATTGATCGGGGGGAAGGAACGGCACACAGACTCTGCTGTTCTGCATTAATTGGTCATAAACGTGATCTGATCTCAGTTTAAGTGTAAACAGACACAAAGTGCTGAAGGCGTCAGCAGACACACCGACAGGACGCATGAGAGTAATGACAGAGGAGGAGGCGCTGCTGTAACGTGCTGCGGCTGTGTGTTGTTGTACAATTTGCCAGATTAGATATAGATATAATAAGAACCATATTCTCTGTAATCCCACTTCCTGTAGTCATAACCTGTGAGTGTGTGTGTTCCTCTTTGACAGCTGATGTGTGTGTGTGGTGTTGACGGCCTGTCTTTCTTGTTTTTCTTCCAGTCAACACAGACAGTGAGACTGCAGTGGTCAATGTCACATATGCAACCCGGGAACATGCCAGGCAGTGAGTTACTGTAGTCTGACTCTGTGTCATGATGTGTTCCATCTGTGTGTTCTAAACATTCTGTATGAAGTTTAAACCTGAGCAGCTCTCAAAGGTAGGAGATATGTGTGCCATCTAGTGGTCATTTTTATGAACGGAGCTTTGCCTGAAAGAAATGAAGTGCAGCCTGTTGCAGGTTCAGCGTCTGACTGAAGCTGAGCGATCATCATCGCCTCTTTGATGGATATATAATTAGGGCTCGTAACACTGCTGTGTATTTGAATTTGACTTGAAGTGTCTCAGTGTGACGGTGTTTGACCTGCTGCTGTGTCCCTCCCCAGAGCCATCCAGAAGCTGAATGGATACCAGTTTGAGAACAACGCGCTGCATGTCTCCTACATCCCAGATGAAACCTCTGAGCTGGAGGGAGGCCAGCGGGGGCCTGATAACGGCAGGCGCCCTGGCTACGGGCCCCGCGGAGGTCCCCGTAGCGGGTCCCCGACCTCCGGGATGCCTTCCAAACCCCCACATGCCGACATCCCTCTGAGACTGCTCGTGCCCACGCAGTACGTCGGAGCCATCATCGGCAAGGAGGGAGCCACCATCCGCAACATCACCAAGCAGACGCAGAGCAAGTGGGTGGTTTTCATCAATGGCATGAAGACGGGCGCTCTGCCTGTGTCTTCCTGTTTTAACTGTTTTGTCTCTCCAGGGTTGACGTTCACCGCAAGGAGAATGCAGGTGCTGCAGAGAAGCCCATCAGCATCTACTCCACCCCTGAGGGCTGCTCCGCCGCCTGCCGTATGATCCTGGACATCATGCACCAGGAAGCTAAAGACACCAAGACGTAGGTTTCGAACAGAGGTCCTGCATGTCCTCATTGTAGCTGGTAGCATAAGCTAATACTGGACAGCATGACCTTTGACCTTTGACCTTCTTCCTTTCCGCAGTGCTGATGAGGTTCCCCTGAAGATTCTCGCTCACAACAACTTTGTGGGACGCCTGATCGGAAAGGAGGGACGCAACCTGAAGAAAGTGGAACAGGACACGAACACCAAGATCACCATCTCCCCGTAGGAGACACACGCAGTGCAGCGTGGCTGCTGTCCATGAACTCACTGTCTGTACGCTGTAATTAACCCTTCCTTGGTTTCATGTGCACAGTCTTCAGGACCTGACGCTGTACAACCCAGAGAGAACCATCACAATCAAAGGCCCCATCGAAGACTGCTGCCAGGCCGAGGTGGAGATCATGAAGAAGGTCCGAGAGGCCTACGAGAACGACATCGCTGCTATGAATGTGAGTCCATGCACAGACACACACACAGACACACACACACACACACACAGACACACACACCTTTCCTGGGTAACTGAAGTGTGACACACCTTTTTGTTTTCCTGGACGGACTGGGTGAGAACCTCACGTTTGTACCCTTCCCCTGACCTTTAACCTGCAGTCTCCTTCTCCGTAGCAACAGACCCACCTGATCCCTGGACTCAACCTGGGTGCTCTGGGCCTCTTCCCTTCTTCCTCCAACATGCCCCCACCTCCTCCTGGAAATGCATCCGGCGGCGCCCCCTACGGCTGCTTTGGGGTAAGTGTTACTGCTGAAAATGCCTCCTTATCCGTCTTCTTTCCAAACCAAGTGTAAAATGACCTTTGCCTGGTGCTCAGGCTCCGGAGCAGGAGACGGTCCATGTTTACATCCCAGCACAAGCGGTGGGAGCCATCATTGGCAAGAAAGGTCAACACATCAAGCAGCTGAGCCGCTTCGCTGGAGCTTCTATCAAGGTCTGCAGCCCAAAGACGTGTTTTCTACATGCATGTTCAGAACTCAGGCTGACATTAGTCATGTACTCTTCCCCTCCTCCTCAGATTGCACCAGCTGAAGCTCCAGACTCTAAAATGAGGATGGTGATTGTGACAGGACCCCCTGAGGCTCAGTTTAAGGTACACAACACACAGCCAGCTGATCAATATCATCCCATTTATTTTAGCTGGTGTCTGTCCTGACCTCCGATTACCCTCACTGAATCCCTCAGGCTCAGGGCAGAATCTACGGCAAACTGAAGGAGGAGAACTTCTTTGGGCCAAAGGAGGAGGTCAAGCTGGAGACCCACATCAAGATGGCCGCTGCTGCAGCAGGAAGGGTCATCGGCAAAGGAGGCAAGACGGTAAGCTGCAGGAACAAGCTTTAAACTGCTGATGTAAGCCAGCTGCTGTGACCTAACGTAACGCTCTGTGTCCAGGTGAATGAGCTGCAGAACCTGACAGCAGCTGAGGTGGTGGTGCCCAGAGAACAGACGCCTGACGAAAACGACCAGGTTATCGTAAAGATCAACGGACATTTCTACGCAAGCCAGGTACACCTCATGGTGCCTCGTGTAAATGGGTGGACGTAGTTTCTAAAGTAGTACAGCTTTTGGTTCAGTTTCTCCAGCTGTAAGTTCTCCTCACGAATCTTCACGACTGCAGCGCTCACACACTTTTCTTGCCCGTCCTCCAGCTGGCTCAGAGGAAGATCCGTGACATCCTGACCCAGGTGAAACAGTCACAGAAAGGTGGGGTGGCCATGAACACCAGCCCTAACCCACAGGGCTTCACAGAGATGGGCAGCCATACGCAGGGACTGACTCAGGACCACCAGCCACGCAGGAAGTGAGGGTCCTGCACCCTCCTCACATGCCGTGGGGCCCCCACCCTGCCTGATGGACAGACAGACAAATGCATGTATGGACGGATAGACGGACGGACGGATACAGGAGAGCGACACACGGACCCAGCGATAGACAGGGAGAGATATGAGGGAGGAGGTACGCCACAGAGGAAGAGGCGTTTAGCGAGGAAGAGAGAAGATGAATAAAATCAAAAAATGAAATGAATAAAAAAAGAAACTTGAGAACAGACCAGATGCCAGGCCAGATGAAAGACTGAGTGAGGGTGGAGGGATGAAGGGAAGGAGGGACGGAGAGGGGCAGTGTCCTCCTAGTGTGCCTTGGTATCAGCCGGCTGCTTAGCTGCTTCCAAGACACACTAGCAGGGGCCTGTCCTTCAATCGCCCTTCGACCTTTCCAGCCATCTGCAGTCAGTCCTATATTTTAAGGGTGGTTTTTTTAAACATAGAGATATATGTATAGAAATGTTTTATTCAGAGCTATTATTGATAGAATGCAGTGAGGCGGAGCGGGAGAGGGAGCAGGAAACTGCTGCAGCGGCACATTTAGGGGGGTCATAGGTCCTGGTCCTGACTGTAGCTGTCACCCGGCCCTGTGGCCTCCCCAGCCAGAGAACGTTTTGAAGAGGGGCCGCAGATGTTAACACTGCTCTTTAACAAACAGCTCTCTGAATAGCAGAGAGTTTAGGAACAAGAAGAAGAAAATGTGAGGTTGTAAATATATAATCTTCATGTAAAAGTTAAGAAATGCTGCGCCTGGCCGCCGTGCCTTCTTTAACAAAAAAAACAAAGGGGGCTCTCGTCTTGTTTCCCAGTCCCCTGCCTGTGATATGTAGCATACTGTAGCCTACAACCAAGGCTGGGGGCGGGGCAGACGCTGAGCGCCCACCTCCACGTGCCGCGGAAGGCGCAGCAAGAGACAGTAAGGGAGGCGGAGGTCGCAGCTGGTCCTGCAGTTCTATTGCAGCGGCTTAGCTCACACATGTGAAACAGCTTCGGTAAAACTGCCATGCTATGCTCGCTGGTCAGCGGCCCGCACCTTAAACGGCATATTTTATATATATTATATATATGATATGTGAGTTAGCCCGGCCCCTCTGGTGAATGTATTGAAGGCAGCGAGTCAGGTGTGACGTTCACATCTGTAGGAGAGAGTCTGGCAATGGCAGACAAGACAAGGTGTGTCTGAGACATTCTGCTCATTGTCCGGCGCTGGACATCCAAGGCCAGTCTGGGACAGGGTGGAGTGTTTAACACCAGAATTATGACTCTAGTGTTCATGGGGAGTGGGATTGGCCTTGGCTGTTGGCAGGAACCAAAAAAAGAAATAAGTCTTCCAAAGCTCCCTGCCTTGAGCTCAGTAAGGGTAAAATCAGACTGAAGGAGCGGCTTCCTCGTTCTCTCTCCCAATCTGCCAGAGGCCTGTGGGCGGAGCCTCCAGACCCTGCCTGGTATGATAATGAGGGGCAGGGGCGACGCCTGGACGCTCATTGCCAAGATTAGAAAAGATTAGAGAAGAAATGAAAAAGAAAACCTACCTCAGGGTAAAGTTACCTCAGTATTCCTAACGTTTTTTGCTTGCTGGTGTTTTATATGAGAAGAAAAAAGAAAAGAAGAGCTGATAGTCCTGAATATTTTTTATTTTTTTAAGAAAAAAGTAATTTTTTTTAGTATTGTCTTGTTGCTTTGGTTATTTTTTCTGTTTTTTTTTGGTGTGATGATGGTTGACTGAGTTCAGGATGACATGGAGGTGTAGAGAGGAAGTGGGTGGAGTGCCATGTTGCCTGTTCAGCTGAGGAAAACATGCTCTCTGTCTTCCTGAAGTGTGATTGGAGCAGCCAGAAAATTGGCCAATGGGGAGTGGTGTTAACTCGAGCGAGGGTCCCGAAGCGCATGCGGAGACTGAACGCACCGCGTTTCACTGTTTATCCGAACCATGCAAACCACGGCTTCTGGTGCGCCGCGTGCTCGGAGGGACCCTCGTCTCCTGCCTTATTTTGATGACATCATCAAGAAGCACCAAATTACATTACGAGAGGGCTTTAAGTGTTCAAATAGGTTCTCCCTACAAAGCCTCCTCAGGTTAGGGAGCTGTCCGACAAGCAGTGGAGGGCATCTCACACACAGACACACACACAGACCCCCCCCCCCCACACACACACACACAGACCCCCCCCACACACACACACACACACACAGACCAGAACTAGCTCTGACTTCTCTGAATGTGAATATTTATTACCTGTGCACTGACCACGACACCTCAGATACTCCCTGTTGGCTACATATATGCGCTCAGTGTGTGTGTGTGTGTGTGTGCAGGTGTTTTCACTGGTTTTAAATGTTTTTTTTTGTCATGGGATGTGGTTGGGTGAAACTGAAAAAAAAAGCAGAAAAAAGTAGGACGAGAAGCTATGGCCGCCTCCGTCTGCGTCCAGCTGACCGAGGACGGAGAGAACGTTTTATTTGGAAAAAAATGGGAGTTTAAAAACAACATCAGCGGTGTGATAGATGAAAACCTGTACATTTACACGTTCTAAAAGGTGACCACCATACTTTTTGTATTTTTGGAAAAAAAGCTTAAAAATTCCAAATGGGAAAAGCCGTTGAGAAAGAAAAGCTAAGTCACTGAAAGACACTGCCAGACCACTCACAACCTTTTAATGTCTTACCTGTGCTCGGCGACACACACACACCGACACACACACACATCGACACACACACACACCGACACACATCGACACACACACACCGACACACACACACCTCGGCTACCCGTACGCGTTCACCCACACACACAGGTAGAAGTCTGTTCTATCGTGTCCATGCTTCCATTTTTGTGCAGAGGTGCTGATCTCGGTTTCCACCTCTTTCCAAACCATAGAGCTCTGTTCACAACCACCAAGACGCTATTTAGGATTCATTCTTCAGCCCCAGGCTTTGGGTTAGGATTCATCGATTGGATTTTTATGTTGATAATACAGCAAGCTTTATTTGGACGTGACATCTGGGGACGGACTGTTGCACTAAGTGATGACAAACTATAGAAACGACTGAGAACACCTGATGCAAAACTTTAAGGAAACAAAAAAAGATCAAGAAGAGGGAAGAGGAGGCGGAAGGATGGGGGAGGAAGACGGTGCTGTCACCTCTCCCTCCGACCTGTCCCTGTCCTCACCCCTTCTGTACTCTGAGAGGAGTCTTTATATCATTTCCTTTCATTAAAAAATCATTTCATTTGGGGAGTGGGCGTGTCAGGGCCCTCCCCCTCTCTCGCGCTGGTCTCCACCGTGCTCGTTTAGCTCACTTCTGTTCAAGACCTTTTTGACTTTCTTACTTTAACCTTTTTATTTTTATTATTACGATCAATGTTCTGACTCTATTGCAAAATGAAAACAGCTGAATTTGATCATGTTTTTTGTTCTTTTGCTTTTGAATGCACAAATCTATTAACAACACAGCTATAAATACCAGGAAGTACTAACACGTAGCTCAGTCCATGACAGTAACTGTGCCAAAACACACAGGAAGGGGCTCGGTCCAAAATGCAGTAAAGAGTCATGATGTTCGGCTGCTAACACTGACCTCACTGGACGGTCTCCGGACTCTTGGCGCGGTGACGTCTCATGTTGGAGCTGAGCTCTTCTCATCTTGTTTTGTTTGTACAGCAGAGATGTAGGGTGAAGCTGAGGCGCGCTGTGCTGCCTCCCGCTGCCACTCTCTGAAGGCGAGAATGTAAAACGGCCGGCCGGCATCCTGACAGGCACAGAACAGCTCGGCGGGTTCTTCTGTGCTGTCAGGACCCAGGAGCCACAAAGAAGTTCTGTTTGTTATGCAAGGCGAGCAATGTACTGAAGTATCAGCTGCTGGACAGAGTTTGGTAGTGTGAGGTGCCACAGTGTAAAATATCAATACCATTGCCACACACTAATATGAATAACACAGCGCTGATGTACCAATCTTCAGCTTGGTTTAAAGGACCATACCAGTGTTTTTAACCCCTAACGTTATTTTGATGCTGACTATTCCTGAGTGTCTGTACCTGTGGGTCAATAGAGCACAGGCCTAACATGCTAGCTGCTATAAAGCGGTTGTTGAATATGTCCACGAAGCTGAGGCTTTAATGTCTAACATCTGTGCAAGCGTACGAGCGCACACAGCTGTGTGAACAGGTTAAGGTGCCATCCTGTGCGTCATGAATTCAGACGGCTGCTGGTGGCGATGATGCTTCTGAATATAATGGGATGCTTTGGAACTGGTCAGCAGTCTTGTAAAGTATATGCAAAAGGGAGAAGCTCGCTGGTCTGGTCCTTTGTCAGCGCGATCACAGCCTCCTGTTGGTGGCAGCAGAGCGGAGCATCGACAGACACATTAACAGACACTGTTCATTTTCCTTTCATCAGCAGAAATGGGCTCAGAGTCTTGATTAATCTGAAACAAAGCCCGCCCCTCACCCCCTCACCCCCTCACCCCTGCAGAGGGACAGAGTAAAGTAACGAGCAAACCTCTTGACACATAACTAGGAACGCTACCTCAAAGCATGAGCAAACTCAGCTAAAAGATTGTTTCTTTTATTTTCTTTAAAACAAGACGAGAGCTGTCAGACATGTTTGTTACAGTACAGTCACTTTTTCACTCTTTGACTTTAATTTATTTTTCAGTTTTTGAAGCTTAGAGATGGGACTGTAAACATACATGATTAAAAAAGACAAAAACCCAATAAGGACACACCGTGGTGCGGGCGGTGCGGGTGGTGTGGGGGGAGGGCAGCCAGGGTCGAGGATGGTTTGTCTGTTTTTAGGGACACCTGATGAGTGACGGTGAGGCCCATTCAAAACAATGGTTGCTTTTTTTTATTATCTGCTACAAATGCCCCAGAACCCTCCGGACGCTCTGCCCTGCTGCTCCACCTCCCTCCCTGTGATCCCACCTCCTGACACACCTGTAACATGTCATTGTTTTGTTGATCTACCTCTTAGGGAAAAACAAATAGGTAAATGTTAATTTTTTTGAAAAAGGACACAAAAATAACAAAAACAAAAAAAAGAACAAAAAAAGAAGTTGCTCAAAAGAAATATAGGTAAATAAATAACTGGGTAGCGGCATCTCCATATACTGTAGTGGATAGTCTATGAAAAGAAAAAACTTTTACTTCTTCCAAAGATGATTTTTGTTTTCTTTCTCCATTCTTAGTTGTTTTTGGAACAATGAACTGAAGGGGAGACAAACCTGTTAACTTTCTTCTTTGTAAACCCAACATAAAAGAGATTCTTTATCCAATTTGCATTTGATTTTCTTGTTTCATGAAACCTTTAACTTCAGAATATCCTCCATGTTTTGGTTTCTTCTCTTTTATGACAGCAGATTGTATCTCTCTCTTCTGTTTGGGTGCATTTAGCATTTCTCTCTGTGAAAGGCCGACATGAGTCAGAGCGCCCTGCGAGGACCTTCACCCATCAATCATCTATTTTCACTTCTAATTTTCGTTGTTTGAAAGAAAAACAAAGCAAATGGACCTGTTGTTTTATCTGACTGTGTAGCTGCTGGTGGAATCAGGGAGGCCTGTGTTTCACTCCAACGCCTGGCCTCTGAATCTAAAGATGAATAAACGATAATAACAGTAAAGAGTTCCATGTGCTGCCGCTGTGCAGCTGTGGGGTGCTAAGTCTCCCTGCTTCCACCAGATGGCGCCCTTTTTTTTGGTCTTTACAGTATATGGACTTTCACTCTCTGCCTGCCTGATTCCTTTAGTCCTCATCAACACTTTTACGTTTTAAACTCCTTGTAAACAAAAACGAGCATAGATATGAATGTGTTATTAAAAGATGAGAAAACGGACCCCCTGCTGGCTTCTTGTGGTCTTTGTGTGTGTTTTTATCATCAGTGTAAACAGGTCTCTGACACCGGGCATCTGGACTTGCAGAGGCTTCTGGGAGACGTTTCTCGGCTCCTCCGTGCAGCCTCATCAGTTCTGTTTGGGGGAAAACGGGCGTTCATGTGTGGGGGGACCTCGTAGGTCTGTGGGGGGACCTCGGCGGGTCTGTGGGGGGACTTGCATGTCTCTTTACTTGCCTGTGTCCTTTGACGTGAATTTGTTTGAAGCTCAGCTGTGTCTAATGACTGATAACGAGTGTGAGGCTGCTGCTCCCTCCTGCAGTGATGGGACAGGTTAACCCTTTGTTGGACACAGGTGAGTTGGAGTGAAGCTTCCTGGAATGAATGGAAGCTGCATTGTATGTGGTAGAATGATGATGTCTGAGGCCACCTCCTCTGTTAAGGGAAGGTTCTTCCAGCTTCACTGACTCCTCTTTAGACCACCTGTCCTCTCTGTCTAGGATGTGGACATTGTTCCTCAAAGGACTGTCCTTTGTCTTTGAGGTGGAGGTGAACAGCTGAGTCTTGTCCTGAGGAGGTGGCTCTCCTGTGCTGAGCCATTCTTCTGTGGAGTGGTTGTTTAGTTTCTCCAGTGTACAGATCAGAGCGTTCCTCACTGCACTGGACTGCATGTATCACACTGCTGTGTGTGTCTCTGGGAGTTCTGTCCTTCGGGTGGACCAGGTTCTGTCTCAGTGTCGTCATAGGTTTGACATGTGGTTGGTGAAGAAGTTTCTCTCCTGACCTATGGACTGAATGTCCCTCCTCTGCTGGTGCTGTTTGTGGGTCTCCTTTTTGTGGCTTTGATGTGCTCAGTTAGGTTGGGCTCATGTCTGCAGAGCTTCCTGGTCCTGGTCCTGATGTCTCGCTTCAACCTTTTGAATGAAATTGAGCTGACTGCGAAGCTTCATCGACATTTTCTGACGCTTTTATGATGCTACATATCCACAGAACTGTGAAGAGATGTATGTAATAAAGCACTGTTTATTGAGTCCTGCTGAAACCATGATGTTAGACAGTAGCAGGAGGAGATGAAGGTCCGGTCTGAGAGTTCAGAGGGTTTAGTCTTCAACACGTCCCTGCTGGGTTCAGAGCTCTCTCCTTCAGTCCACCACGTGACACTGAGGCACGTCACATGTTACAGTGCTGATGACTTTGTGTGTATTTTATATCTGAAATGTTTCTGAAACTGCTTCTTGTGTCATGAACATGGAGCATTACAAGGAGTTGGTTTCCTTTCTGTCCACCAGATGGCACTGTGGTATTTGATGCTGGCTGTTTTTATATTACAGTAATATAGTACATGCACTATTTTTATGTAATGAATGTTTCTGAAGCCTTCCATGTTCTTATCATACATGTGTGAATTGAATGTAATAGTACGACGTTGTTATTATGTAGATCAGCTTAATGGTGGTTTGCTGGATCTTTGATCCTGATCTTTGATCAGCATTCATAAATACATTCAGTAAATGCTGTTGTTGATTTTTGCTGCTTTCAGATTTTAATTCAATGTTCAAATGTTTTCAACTCTGAAATGATAGAATGTGTCATGTTTGCCTCTGGCCGCCAGAGGGCCTGCTTCCATAAGGTCACATGTTGTCAGCGTGGTCTGTGTGTGTGTGTGTGCGTGTGTGTGCGTGATGCCTGTGTGCTCATCACTTTTGCAGCAGAGGTACAGGTGTTAAAATCAGACACATCATTTATTTCAACAACATTTACAAAAACATGAATGTCCCAGGTTTTGTGTCATTGATACACCAAACATTTGCAAATATAAGTATGGATTCCAAGTTGATGATTTTCCAAACACTGAACATTCATCTACAGCAAGCTTCCAAACAGAACTTCATTTAAAAGTCAAACACACCATTTATTTTGTCCTGAGATAAAAAAAAAGACAGAACTGTGTCACTACATGTTATTGACCCTGTAAACATTCACATGAAGCCCAGAGGCGAGGCTGCCCTCTAGTGGATGTTACTGGCAGCATGTTTTCATGTTGGCTGGTTGTGTGCTAAATCTTTTAATGTAAATAAGTGCAGGTGTCATCTAGATAAACTCAGCTTTATGGTTGTTATATTGTTGAGTGCTTGTTCCTGTGTGTTTAAAGTCTACATCCATCATGTATGTGGTTATATTTGTGTGTTCTGTGAGTTGTTCATGCATAATCTTGAGATTTTCTATTTTTATTAGGATCTGATCCAGAAGGCCGATGGCTGCCTGCAGGTCTGGAGGAGCCTTTGATTCAATGATTTCATCCCTCTCATGTGTGCAGGGAGCTGACAGGAAGTTATGCTCTTCACTGGTGTAACTCTACAGCACCCCCCAGAGGCATGCGTATGAAAGGAGAGTTCTCTGTGATACATTCACTTTATAAATGCACCTGTGAGTCTTTGTGTCTTCATGAGTGTAGGTTTGTGTTAACTCTTTGCATCTTCATGTGTCCTTTTTACTTCCCAGCCCTCTGGTTCTCGTCCCTGGCAGGATCCTCTGTAGGGAACATGTCTGGATTCTCTGCCAACATGGGCCGCACTTTCTTTTTCTCCTTAAACCTCCCGGAGTGGGACACTTTAACGTGGCGTCCTTTACTGGCCGTGGTTTTGTCCACGATTTTCTCCAGCCGGGCGTCCAGCTGGGGGTCGTGCTCGGCGTCCTCTGAGGATCCTGTGGCTGCGCTGGAAGCGGTGCTGGAGTTGGACACGGCCTCAGCAGGAATCTCGTACAGAACCTTTGGCTGGGACTTCTTTCTTCTCAGGAAGGTCAGCTTCCACCAACCTGCAGACGGCTCCGCCATGTTGGAAGGATGGGAGGAGGGCTGAGGAGAAGGAAGGAGGTCAAACACAGAGAGAAGGTAAATAAAATAAGTTCATTATGAGCTGTGTGTCTGTGTGATGTCTGTGTAACCTGCATGCTTCCAAGCTGTCTCTTTGACATTGTTAATATTTCAGTGTAATTCAATAGTGTCCATATGCTGTGGATGCACACGAGCTCAGGTTACTGTGTGTGTGTGTGTGTGTAAGCTCGACAGGATGCAGAGCTAATGGACATCCATGAGTGTGTGTGTGTGTTTCTTTCTTCCAAACAAACAAACTGCAGCTAGGCGACTGCAGCCCAACCCGCCCTCCGTCCTCCTGAGTGGACAAAGTCCCACACTGTTACATAATACGGCTGACAATAAGGCAACAATTCAGATTACACCTGCACTGTGTGAGGCGGGGCCGGTGGCATTTGAGAGAGAGAGAGGAAAAGAAATGAAGAAATCTCTGAGCAGCATCAGGGTGGGGCCTCTGTAGATCCAGCAGATATCAGCACTTTGTTCTATGGGCCTTGAAACAGAGGCTGACATGCAAACTGGCTGCAGGTCAGCTGGTGGTTACCTTCTGGCCCCGGGGCATGTTGGGTTTCTACAGCAGCTGAGTACACAGAAACTGAAGCACATGGTTTTATTGTTTCTTCCCTCTGTGATCAGCTCTGATTGTCACGGAGCTCCTTTGTCCCCTGTGATGCAGCTTCTATACAACTTTGAGTATCGGCTTCGAAACAAGAACTTCCAGCCCTGCACACTGCTGGAAGTCTGGTCCAGACTTGTGTGGTTCCCGATTTATGGATTTATGGATATTGCTAAATAAATTTGCATCATGCAAAACGATTAGCTGCAAACAAACCAGGCGTCATTAAACAGCTCCGTGAAACATTAATAATAAGACTGAATATTTAATAACATTTTACTGCAACAACAGCACAGTCACAGCCGCTATAGATATATATATATATTGTATATTATATATATTTATACTGTGCTACCACCTCTGATATAAAACGCTCTTCATAGAACAGAACACAGCACGACCACTGAAGCTCAGATGATCCTGAAGAGGACTTTTAGAGCTTTTTACTATTGTACACACACCTCGCACATAGCACTGTTTCTGTTGAGTGGCGGGACGGTTAGCATGCTAACTCGCCGCTCTCAGTCTTTACTGCTGCTACTGCTTTTTAAATGTTCTGGTAATATACGAGTGAAACAGAATGGAACTCTCTGGAAACAGTGTGACCTCTCACACTGCAGAGGCCCGGTTCCTGCAGCGAGCTGCTGTTATCCTGCAGACCATCCTGCAGACCATCTGCAGACCATCCTGCAGACCATCCTGCAGACCATCTGCAGACCATCCTGCAGACCATCTGCAGACCATCCTGCAGACCATCTGCAGACCATCCTGCAGACCATCTGCAGACCATCCTGCAGACCATCTGCAGACCATCCTGCAGACCATCTGCAGACCATCTGCAGACCATCCTGCAGACCATCTGCAGACCATCCTGCAGACCAGCCTGCAGACCAGCCTGCAGACCATCTGCAGACCATCCTGCAGACCATCTGCAGACCATCCTGCAGACCATCCTGCAGACCATCTGCAGACCATCCTGCAGACCAGCCTGCAGACCATCCTGCAGACCATCTGCAGACCATCCTGCAGACCATCCTGCAGACCAGCCTGCAGACCATCCTGCAGACCATCTGCAGACCATCCTGCAGGTTGGTTGTTGGAGGTTTCTTACATTGCAGCAGTGTGTCCGCTGAGAGCACACACACTCTTGTGATGTGGAAAGATGGGGTGACTTACTCTTAGGACTCTTGAACACTTCAGTACACTTGGTGGCGGTGCTGTTCTCACCTGTTGAAGCAGATGTGGGTCCAGCTGTGCCGTCCTTGCAGCTGTGGTGAAGTTCAGCAGCCTCTTGGATCCAGAAGTGAATTCAGAAAGCCTTTATGAAGCCGCATGCAGCTGCCAGCGTCCTCCTCCCTGACCTGTGCCACACTTCTCTGACAGGAAGCTAGTCAGAGCTCACATGAATGCTGTTAATAATAAGCTGCTTCTCAGCAGAGTGGCAGAGAAGCTGAAGTCTCACCTGACTCTTTTAACTCTTGTCCCTTCACAGAGGAGGATCCAGGATCCATTATTCATCTACTCTGCCAGAGCCAGGACGACAGGTGGAGGTTTCTGAGGTGAGCAGACCAAGAAACGTCTTACTGAGAACAGATCGGTGGCATCCACCTTGCTGAAAGGTTCAGAAGGCAGCAGCAGCAGCTGACGCTGGACTGGGATGAGTGGCTGGTGTGACCACAGCACGGCTCAGGACATCCACACTCAGTCTGTACGTCCTCCACCTCTCCTGATCACAGTCACTCCTGTCTGTCTCCTGTTACTCACCGAGGTACAGGTGCTCCAGGCTCCTCCCACTGACACACACACGCACTCACACACGCACACACACAGACACACACACAGACACAGACACACACATCTTCTCCTGACATTAAACTTCATGTCTACACAGCAGATGGAATTATGAATGTAAAATGTTTTTAATAAGTTCACAGCTGTATAGTATGAGCAGCACACAGCAGCTGGATACATTCAAATCTCTGTGTACACATGACACATTTCCCCTCTCCACCCTGAAGCTTCACAGGCGGACCATGAGGGACCCTGTGTGTTACCATGTATGATGATAATATCATATTCCTTTCACCTTGCATTTCAATGCAATGATGCTATAAGTGGCATGAACATAACTACATTACCATGTGTTACTATGGATTACTACTGTACATTACTACTGTTCTGTTACAGTATATTACTCTGCATTACCACATATACATGTATGACATCATACAGTAGCCTACATTAATGCCATGATCCACAGCAGCTGGAAATAGTCTTACACTACACATTATTTCATAAGAGTACATTTGGCTTGGGTTATGACACGTCTTATATTTTTACCATAAGAAGAAGATCATGATGCGTGATGTTGACTACACACATAGGGACACACGACACACATAGGGACACACGACACACATAGGGACACACTACACACATAGGGACACACTACACACATAGGGACACACTACACACATAGGGACACACTACACACATAAGGACACACTACACACATAAGGACACACTACACACACACTTCCTGTTTACCTCACAGCACTGGTCACTGGTCATGTCTGTTTAATGGACACATGGGGGTTTCCAGCTGTTAATGAATGACAACACTGCTGAATCTGTGAACTGTATGTATTCATATCTGCTGGGACAGCTCCTGGAAATAGGACAGATGGTAATAAGTAACCAGAGTAATAAACTGCACATAACACACACAGACACACACACACTCACACAGAAACACACACAGACACACTCACACACCCACACGCCCACACACACATACACTCACACACACACACACACTCACACACCCACACGCCCACACACACACACAGTAAGGTCAGAGCAGAGTCTGCAACATGTACAAACTCTCCATAGATCCTGTCGGATCGGTTCTGGGCCTGCACACAGCACCACCCAGGCAGCTGGTGTTTGAAAGTTCCGACCTCACCCAGGCATGTGCTCGTATCTTTGGCCCAGAGCAAACTGTGCTCAGTGACAGGTCACATTAAGTCTCTGCTGACCTGAGATGAACGTGTCCATTTCTGTTGCATGCAAATCAGGAACTTCAGTGATCTCAATCACCTCTTTATCCTGAGCTGCTTTTCATGGGAGAGGACAGGCTGCGTTTTAACCCTTTGTCTTTGATTTCCTGTATTAAAATCAGTCCGACATTTAATCCTACAAAGGGGCGCACTCACGGGTCACATCTGGTACCGGCTGCATTCTAAAAAGTGCTCTAAAGATCTGAAATATCTACAGAGTTAAAGCAGCGGATCAGCTGCTGGCATCACTGAGCCGCTGGGAAACATGCTGAAGCCACACTTCCTCCGCTGGCTCCGCTTTAGTGGAGAAGCTGTGCAACAAGCAATGATTCATTTCAGCTGATGTCACAAAGCAACAGCGCCGCCAAGTGGTGACACTAGGAACAGCGCTCTGCAGAAAGCAATGTTGACTATATATATTTAAAGAGAGATCGTTCAGAATTATTGATTAAAAAGTAAGTACAGTAAAGGAGATACGGGTGTGTCAAATTACAGACATGAGGTTATGGCTCTTCAGGTAAAGGACGGCACATCTACAGATCTATGCTGTAGATCTATCTAATGATCTATGCTGTGTAACGCTTCTGCTACATGTGTTCCAATGTAAAGTATTCATCAAATTTAGTGTTTAGCCCACTACAGCCTGATTCAGTCAAAGTGTCGGTGTGCTGCTGACTGTACCTGTTTTCCTTTGCTTGACCCCATGTAGGGGAAACCCTGGTGAAACATTGCCACCTTGTGGTCACTGAAGGAAATCCACAACACCACCTGCTGAACTGCCAAAGTAAGAGGAGGCTTCTCAAAGATGGGGCATATTTAGCTCTATACTTATGGATGTGATTTGGGCTATTTTGACTGAATGAAAGAAAACATCACAGTGTTTGGACCTCATGCCACACACTGTGTTACTGCCCCCCCCCCCCCTGTAATGTATGAAGTATAACAACATATTTCATTTTACATCACATATACATTCTTCTCCTTCCTCATGTGCCCTCCTCATATTATTTTCTTTCATGCACTTTCCCTATCTACACTCCCATCTCCCAGTCCCCCTGCAGCCCCCCGTGTCATATTTCTCCATTAGGCAGGGTTTTATCCACCTCTTGTATCTCCTATTAAAGGAAGTTCTGCATCGTTTACCGCGGCCGGCTATCAGTCACTGTCACACAGCTGCAGCCCTCTCACACACTCACTCATGTTTCCATCTCTTCACAGGACATTACATTGAGGCCTGTCCTAATCATGAGCAGTGTTCAGCCAATAACAAGCCTCAAAAACCTCATGTTTGACAGAACGAACCCACAGCAGGTCCCCACAATGTGACTGCAAACAGATGCATGTTGTAGAACAGGCAGACATGCATGTTCTACAACATGCATGTCTTTGTTTGTCCACAAAGACACACAAGCAAATGGGCACCGCATACTACACACAACTACACACACACACACAAGCGAGGCAACGCTGCACTGTGGGAGGATCCATTTGTCACTGTGGTAACGCCTCGCTGAGTCCGAGGAGAGAAGGAATGGAGGGATGGGAAGAAGAGAGGGAGAGATCTAGCAAAGAAATAAAGAGGTTTGCAGGAAGAGAGAGGGAGAGAGAGAGGGAGAAGAGAGAGGGAGGGAGAGAGAGAGAGAGGGGAGGGAGGGAGAGAGGGGGAGAGAGAGAGAGAGAGAGAGAGAGGAGAGAGGGGAGAGAGAGAGAGAGAGAGAGAGGCAGAGAGAGAGAGAGGGAGGGAGAGAGAGAGAGAGAGAGAGGGAGAGAGAGAGGAGAGAGAGAGAGAGAGGCAGAGAGAGAGAGGAAAAGAGGGTCGGGGTTAAGGATGGAGGTGTGGATGTAGGGAAGGAGAAGCAGATAGAGGGAGGCCTGGGAGGAGGACCGAGAAGGTATCATTAGTCCTCTTTAGCTTCCATTATGAAGATTAAAGTGAAGCCTGCCTCTTCGTTTTAACCCTTTCCACTCCTTGTGTTGGATGTTTGCTGCAGGAACTTTGCAAAGACACACAACACGTCTTGGGTCAGAATAATCCAGCGTTTACTGTCAGACCAGGACCTGAGGAGCCATGAGGATCATGGCTGTTTAACCAACCTTTTACCCAACTCTGGCAGAACATAACTGGCATGGTGCTTATTCACATGACCACACGATGGCGCAATATAAACAAGTATATAAACAAGTATATCATGTAGTAAGTCACTATGGGCACAGTCAAAATCCAACATCACACAGCTTTTATTCACGATGAAGGAGTTCACACCACAGCACACGTACAGGCTCATCTATAGACGAGGAACACTCACACGGACACACACTCACACACTCACACCAACACACACAGTCACACACTCACACCAACACACACTCACACCAACTCACACTCACACCAACACACACTCACACCACACACATACTACAAAAACACAACACACAATGCAATGCATCTTTGGGATGTGTGGCAGATTTAGATTTAGATCTCCCTCTTCTTGGACTCCTTCCTGATTTCTCTCCTCTCTGTTTCTAATGCATGTGCACACACAACGGTCCGCATGCATTAAATCATGCACACAGACACACACACACACACACACACACACACACAGTTCTTTTCTTTTATGTAAATCAAATCTCTGCTGGCTCCTGCTTTGTCTTTGTGTTGCTTTATGCAAATGACCACTTAATAAAAGCTGGGCAATGAATTCATTACATGCTATCTGGCACACACACACACGCACAAGCACACACACACGCACACGCACGCACAAGCACACACGCACACACACACACATGCACACACACACACACACATAACTGATGTGATTCGAATAATAATTGTTTTGCTCTTCTTCATTATAAGACATCTGTTTTATATCACCATAACATAATATATTTTAAGTTATGCATATTTCAGGCCTATTGTACTTGATGCTGTGATTTCTTTTACAGTAAAACCAATTAGTCCATATCAGGCAGGTGCAACACTTTCAAAAGTGTCTGACTACATTTATAGTTGATTTTATTCTGAATAACTTTTTATTAATAAAAATATGTAAAATATGTGATAATAGCAAGTTTTAATGAAAGTTTCTTTACAAGAAGCAAAAGGGACAGGAAGTCAGGACATAATTGGTCAAATCAGGTGTCAATCATGAGGTCGTCAGTGATCATTTCAGTGTGTGCAGCCAAACTGAAGAGTTAATTAGAACATTAATCACATCTTTCAGTGAATGATGATTGGTTTATATGGCTCTAATAATAATAATAATAATAATAATAATAATAATAATAATAATAATAATAATAATAATAATAATAATAATAATAATAATAATAATAATAATAATAATAACTTTATTTATGTAGCACTTTTCAAAACTCAGTGCTTCACTATAATAATTTGCAAACCGAAGGGGACAATGAATTAATAATGAGATAAAATACATTATTCAAATAAAATAAAGGGAAATAACAATTTGAGTTTGATAGAATCAATGATGCCACTGAGGTGGCCCACCTCGGGTTAGGAGTTCCAGAGTTTGGGGGTGAATGCATTTATCAGTGTTGTGTGAACGGTGTGGATCCACAAGGCACTTCTTTGGTACTTTGTTAAAGCAATGATTCTACATGTAAGAGTGAATTCTGATCCTGAGAACTGTAGAAGTCCTCGGCTGTGTGCCAGTGAACACGTAAACTGTGAGTCATTAATGATGCGTTTCTTGAGTATAGGTGTGTAGTAATTAAAGCATTTAATAAATAACCTTTTATCGTTATGTGTAGGTTCCAGGTCAAAGGTCACACCATCCGACAACATGAATAATAGCGGAGCAGAGAGGAGACAGACACACACATTAGGATAATGCAGACAAAGAGTGCTCCTGTGTCTGTAGTCCTGCAGAAGCAAAACATATCGGAAAACACGGAAATTACCACCTGAATTATTATGCTAATGGAATCTGCTTCAGGCTATATCATGTTTGTTCAGGAAACAATGTGGTGCAGGTCTGTGTGTGTGTTTGTGCATGCTTGTAATGAATGTGATTTTTCATTTCTTTTCTCTGTGCTGCAGCACAGTGTGTGGTGTCCATGCATGCTGTTCACTCATATTTAGTAGTTTTCTCCCTTTATTATAAAACGTAAAATATATTTGAACCATATTGTATGGTAAACATATACATTTGATCTCTATTATATAGTATATACATACTGTGTATAGGGTTAGCTGTTTATTATTGTGTCTGCTGTCAGTTGGTGGTTAGTCCTTATCAGACTTCTATATGAGAATCTGCTCATTGATGCCCCCTTGTGGCGATAAGTGGTAAATGTTTGACTGTTGCAGACCACACTTCTCTTTATATGTACACTTTGATTTCATCAACTTAGTCTCACTGTTTAACCTCAGTGCGTGCAGGTAGCCCAAAGGGACAGGCTGACCAATCAGGAAGCAGGAGGGCCGTGGGCACTTCCTGTGAGCAATCAGCGCCATTCAGGTGTGATGGATGGACATCACTCACACACTCTCTCTCTCACACACACACAAACAATCCTGAGGCACACACACACACACACACTCACTCACTCTTGCTGTGGTGAAGTTAAACAGTGCTCAGTGTGTGACACCACCATCCATTACACTAAAGCAGGAGAGTGTTTTCCAGGACGTGACGCTGCACAGAGCCTCTGTGTGTGCATGTGCTCATGAGACGTTTTATTTTTTGCTTCAATTTTTTCCTCTCCTCTCCGTCGCTCTCTTTCTCATCTATGGTCTCAAACTTGTTCCTTTGTCTCCTTATATCTTCTTTTGAGTCTTCCTCGTGTCTCTCCGTCTTGTCCCTGTAACTGTGAAACATATTCCACTTCTGGAAATCTGGAATGAGACAGTAAGGGAACATCCATCTTAAAAAGCAAAATCTGTCTCTAATAGAAAAAAATCAATTACCAACAAGTGTTGTGAGAATATAATAATAATATATTTATTTCTTTAAAGTGGCACAAGATGATCAACATGACTCATTTGGTGCCGTTAACTAGAACTCACAGCCATCAGCTAGTTAGCTTAGCATAAAAATAGCCTGTTTCTGTGCCATCATCATCATCATCACTACCGGGACCTATAGACTCATCACTGCACATAATGTGGGTATCCATCTTCTCCGGTGTGTGAGCTCACAGAGGAATAATTATCAGAATTATTAGTCGTGTTATACAGCAAACTGATCACATGCTATAAATTACAAGATACACAGACAGCTGTGGAAAAAGCCAAAGTCTGGTTCCAGCGCTCAGACACGTCTCTGTGCAGTTACTTATTCACATAGAAAATGTAGAAATCCACATTTTAATAATGTGTATGTGATAAATGCATAATGAAATGCCACAAATACCTGAGGATGCACATTAATTCAAGCAGCCATGTTTTTACTAGTTTGTTAAAAACTCTTATTTATGGAAAGTTTCAGCTTTTCATTATGACACAGAGCTAATTTAAAGAAGCGGCGCTCAGCAGATGGAGCTCCTTCTTCATCCTGCCTGAAGGCTTCACTGTAACTTGAAATATGAACTTCACATAATGAATTTCTTTCCTTTAATTTATTTCCCAAAATGCATGTGTAAATATGTTTTAGCACAAACGCTTCACCTGCTGTGTGTGTGTGTGATTACTAATTAAAGAAAACAAGTGAGTGATTGGGTCGGTGTGAGCTGGATAACAGCCGCCTCATGTGTCTAATATGAAATGCTGATAACCAAATGAAATTATATTTAAATGATGGCTGCATTTTCTGAAATTCTCCCTTCTTTGTGGAGGTGAAGGTTGTGTTGGAGGGTGTGTGTGTGTGTATTGGTGGTGGGGGGCTGTTAGCGCTGCGGCTCGCTGAATGAAACGGCGTGGGGAATCGGTGAGTGCAGATAAAGCCCTGCTCATGTATCAGCCTGCTCACCTGTCTGCAGCCAGACCACCGTAATGGATAGACACAAGCTGCAACCATCACTCATACTCACACTGGCTGCCTGTGTGTGTGTGTGTGTGTGTGTGTGTAAGGGGGAGGGAGGGAGGGAGTGTGTTTGTGTGTCTGCTTGTGTGTGTTGTGTGCATTTGTTGGTGGTAGGGGGAGTGATTATATGTCTGCATGGGTGCATGACAGAGAAAGACACAGAGAGTGTGGTTTGTGTGTGTGTGTGTGTGTGTGTGTGTGAGAGAGAGAGAGATTTGTACCTGTCTTTCTGTCATTTTGATTGATACCTTTAACACTGACACCATTTTTGTAAGTCTCTCACTCACGTTCTGTCGTTCTGACTCTCACTCTGTGTGTGTGTGTGTCTGTGTGTGTCTGTGTGTGTGTGTGTGTGTGGGAGGAAGGGGTTATGGGAAAGGGTCATCAGTGGAAACTGATGTGATGGACAGCTGGCAGGACACACAGGGTGCTGGAGTAGTAAGGGGTGAAACAGCGCTGTCACTCCAAAAACAACACACACAAGAAGATTGTGATGCTTTTATTGTGAAGGGAGACAGGCTTTTATTGTGGAGTCCAGCATTAAGCTTCATGTTTAACGTGTAATAAAGATCTGACAAACACCCAGCAGGCCTTGAAGCTCGTACTTTGGCTGTCTCTATGACCACAAGAGGGCGCACAACCAAAGAAAAGATGTGTTTCTTTGACAATGAAACTAAACTATATTGCTTTAATGTACGCCATATATAACGTTGAACTTAGCATACATATGAGTGGAGGTAAAGATGGCGGGTCAAGGTGATGGAGGTCATGGTAGTTGGCTGTAATTGTACTGTTTACGGTTTGATGTTGCATGTGGACGAGTGAAATGTGTGGCTTCAGTGAGGAATGATGTCATGGTGCCGATCAGAGGGACGAGTGGGGGCGGGTCTTCACTGAATGTGGGCGGGGCTAAATGTGTTATAATCAGACTGACGTAGCACCAGACAAGTTTCAGGTGTGAAACATTAAGCCTCCACATTAGGTGTGTGATTGTTTTGTAGAGAACGAGAACACGTGCGTGTGTGTCTGCACTGTGTTCATACGTACATGTATGCATATGTAGTATTATACACACACACACACACACAAGCAGACAAACCCTCTTTGTGTCAGACCAGATGCCCGCATGTCTTCCTTTTCAAACAACCGCCATGCCGACCCCTGGGAACTGACCTCTCCAGGGGTCAAAGGTCAGATCCCCTGCCTGAGCTGTTGCCACAGTGATGAACAGCATCCTGAGACGTGTGTGTGTGTGTGTGTGTGTGTCTGTGTGTATGGTGAGACAGAGTGGAGTATTTATCTACCACAATCTCAGCACATGTGGCTGTGTGTGTGCTTGACACATAGATTTAAGAGCAGCAAGGGAGAACGAGAGAGAGTCTGAGTGTGTGTGAGAGAGAGAGAGAGACTTTGCATCATTCATAATCTGGAATAGAATTCTGATAATTTCATTAGGAACATTTACAATCTGATTATAGGACAGCAGCAGGTCCTGTGCATAAATGGGCCACACACAGAGCTGGGACACACACACACACTCACACACACATATAACTCCAACAGAACAACACTTCTGAAGCAGACACACACACAGACCAACAGAGGGTGCCTGTATCTGTCTCCTCTGGGGTTAATTTGCCTCTGGCCAAAGGAATGACATCACTGGAGAGGTCAGAGGTCATGACACTGGGGTTGTACTAATGCAAAGAAAGACACACACACACACACACACACACACACACACACACACACACACACACAGGGATTTAGTGTGCACAAAGTTTTTAGTGAGCTTCACATGAATGGCTTTAAAAGTATCAGTGCAACATCCAGAGTGTGAGCCTTTAAAGTGAGAGGTGAAGAACAGTTCGGCCTCTATTGATGAGTTCCCTTTTTGTGAGATCTTCCTCACCTCCTACAGTAACCCTAGAGCGGGCGCAGCGTAGGCCGACCACATTTCTGTTACGTCCCATCGGGAGCATTTCAGAAGCGTAGCGCCTCCTAGAGAGTGTGCCAGAATAGTAATGATTTCCTCTCATACATGTATCAGGCTGGGTTACAGAGCAGCTCCTCAAACCTCCATTTACTCCATCACCACATGTCGATGGAACCTTTGTAAGCAGGTTTTACAACCAACATTTTGTAAAAATCAAAAAATGCAAAAAGCTTCCAAAACACATGCCCGTTCTACTCAGTATACCTGCTGAGTATCATCATCATTCATTCAGTGCTGCGGCCATTTTGTATGTCACTCTGCCCTAATGAATTCTGGGACCAGGATGAATGTTGGTGCTGAAATGTGCATTCTACCTCGTGTGTGTGCAGTCAGCAGGAGAGGAACACAGCAGCCTCTGCACAGACACACAGTGGGCTTGTTCACTAAGAAAATAGATATCATTAGCTAGCTGCTACGCACACACACACACACACACACACACACACACACACACACACACACACAGAACAGATATCATTAGCTGGCTGTTTAGTATTCATACCCATCCACTCTACCTCTGCTGCACACACACGTCGAGGCAGAAATTAGCCAGCAGCACCTGACACTCCATCATGATGTCACAGCGGGATTTGGGTGCGTAGGTGTCCATCTGTGTGTGTGTGTGTGTGTGTGTGGGCGTGCATGTGTGTGTGTAACACATTAGAGACTGGGAGGAATAAAAAGCCTCCAGCCATTAGCGGGCTAACACACCCTCTGCTTCCTGGAGGGACAGACGTGGAAAGACAGTGAGACAAAGACAGAGGGGGACGGAGAGGCAGAGAGGGGGACGGAGAGGCGGAGAGGGGGACGGAGAGGGCAGGAGAGGGGGACGGAGGCAGAGAGGGGGACGGAGAGGCAGAGAGGGGGACGGAGAGGCAGACGGAGAGGCACAGAGGGGGACGGAGGCAGAGAGGGGGACGGAGAGGGGGACGGAGAGACAGAGAGGGGGACGGAGAGGCAGAGAGGG
>NW_021144699.1:43092-85972 GCF_900634625.1 Parambassis ranga
CACACACGTCTCAGGATGCCGTTCATCACTGTGGCAACAGCAGCAGGCAGGGAATCTGACCTTTGACCCCTGGAGAGGTCAGTTCCCAGGGGTCGGCATGGCGGTTGTTTGAAAAGGAAGACATGCGGGCATCTGGTCTGACACAAAGAGGGTTTGTCTGCTTGTGTGTGTGTGTGTGTGTGTATAATACTACATATGCATACATGTACGTATGAACACAGTGCAGACACACACGCACGTGTTCTCGTTCTCTACAAAACAATCACACACCTAATGTGGAGGCTTAATGTTTCACACCTGAAACTTGTCTGGTGCTACGTCAGTCTGATTATAACACATTTAGCCCCGCCCACATTCAGTGAAGACCCGCCCCCACTCGTCCCTCTGATCGGCACCATGACATCATTCCTCACTGAAGCCACACATTTCACTCGTCCACATGCAACATCAAACCGTAAACAGTACAATTACAGCCAACTACCATGACCTCCATCACCTTGACCCGCCATCTTTACCTCCACTCATATGTATGCTAAGTTCAACGTTATATATGGCGTACATTAAAGCAATATAGTTTAGTTTCATTGTCAAAGAAACACATCTTTTCTTTGGTTGTGCGCCCTCTTGTGGTCATAGAGACAGCCAAAGTACGAGCTTCAAGGCCTGCTGGGTGTTTGTCAGATCTTTATTACACGTTAAACATGAAGCTTAATGCTGGACTCCACAATAAAAGCCTGTCTCCCTTCACAATAAAAGCATCACAATCTTCTTGTGTGTGTTGTTTTTGGAGTGACAGCGCTGTTTCACCCCTTACTGCTCCAGCACCCTGTGTGTCCTGCCAGCTGTCCATCACATCAGTTTCCACTGATGACCCTTTCCCATAACCCCTTCCTCCCACACACACACACACACAGACACACACAGACACACACACACACAGAGTGAGAGTCAGAACGACAGAACGTGAGCGTTTTTTTCCGGATGACTTACAAAAATTGGTGTCTAGTGTTAATGGTATCAATCAAAATGACAGAAAGACAGGTTACCCAATTCATCTCTCTCTCTCCACACACCACCCACACAAATGTTCCACACCCTCTCTGTGGTTCTTTCCTGTCATGCACCCATGCAGACATTACATAATCACTACCCCTACCCACCAACAAATGCACACACACACACAAGCAGACACACAACCCACCCCTCACTCCCTCCCTCCCCTTACACCAACACTCCACACACACACAGGCAGCAGTGTGAGTATGAGTGATGGTTGCAGCTTGTGTCTATCCATTACGGTGGTCTGGCTGCAGACAGGTGAGCAGGCTGATACATGAGCAGGGCTTTATCTGCACTCACCGATTCCCCCACGCCGTTTCATTCAGCGAGCCGCAGCGGCTAACAGCCCACACCACCAATACACACACACACACCCTCCAACACAACCTTCACCTCCACAAAGAAGGGAGAAGAATTTCAGAAATGCAGCCATCATTTAAATATAATTTCGTTTGGTTATCAGATTTCATATTAGACACATGAGGCGGCTGTTATCCAGCTCACCCGACCCAATCACTCACTTGTTTTCTTTTAATAGTAATCACACACACACACAGCAGGTGAAGCGTTTGTGCTAAAACATATTTACACATGCCATTTTGGGAAATAAATTAAAGGAAAGAAATTCATTATGTGAAGTTCATATTTCAAGTTACAGTGAAGCCTTCAGGCAGGATGAAGAAGGAGCTCCATCTGCTGAGCGCCGCTTCTTTTAAATTAGCTCTGTGTCATAATGAAAAGCTGAAACTTTCCATCAATAAGAGTTTTTTAACAAACTAGTAAAAACATGGCTGCTTGAATAATGTGCATCCTCAGGTATTTGTGGCATTTCATTATGCATTTATCACATACACATTATTAAAATGTGGATTTCTACATTTTCTATGTGAATAAGTAACTGCACAGAGACGTGTCTGAGCGCTGGAACCAGACTTGGCTTTTTCCACAGCTGTCTGTGTATCTTGTAATTTATAGCATGTGATCAGTTTGCTGTATAACACGACTAATAATTCTGATAATTATTCCTCTGTGAGCTCACACACCGGAGAAGATGGATACCCACATTATGTGCAGTGATGAGTCTATAGGTCCCGGTAGTGATGATGATGATGATGGCACAGAAACAGGCTATTTTTATGCTAAGCTAACTAGCTGATGGCTGTGAGTTCTAGTTAACGGCACCAAATGAGTCATGTTGATCATCTTGTGCCACTTTAAAGAAATAAATATATTATATATATTCTCACAACACTTGTTGGTAATTGATTTTTTTTCTATTAGAGACAGCTTTTGCTTTTTAAGATGGATGTTCCCTTACTGTCTCATTCCCGATTCCAGAAGTGAATATGTTTCACAGTTACAGGGACAAGACGGAGAGACACGAGGAAGACTCAAAAGAAGATATAAGGAGACAAAGGAACAAGTTTGAGACCATAGATGAGAAAGAGAGCGACGGAGAGGAGAGGAAAAAAGTGAAGCAAAAAATAAAACGTCTCATGAGCACATGCACACACAGAGGCTCTGTGCAGCGTCACGTCCTGGAAAACACTCTCCTGCTTTAGTGTAATGGATGGTGGTGTCACACACTGAGCACTGTTTAACTTCACCACAGCAAGAGTGAGTGAGTGTGTGTGTGTGTGTGTGCCTCAGGATTGTTTGTGTGTGTGTGAGAGAGAGAGTGTGTGAGTGATGTCCATCCATCACACCTGAATGGCGCTGATTGCTCACAGGCCCTCCTGCTTCCTGATTGGTCAGCCTGTCCCTTTGGGCTACCTGCACGCACTGAGGTTAAACAGTGAGACTAAGTTGATGAAATCAAAGTGTACATATAAAGAGAAGTGTGGTCTGTAAAGCTGGATCCATACTCCGCGAGACAAAGACATTTTCCCCCCCTGCAGACGTTACGCCCACAAAATGACGTCATTTTTTGTCTCTGACCGCCCGCTGATCCGCACTCCTGTGCACAGGGCCCGGGCCGAACTTTGTCTTTCAAGGCTGTGCGGCAACCATGCTGTGATTGGTCGGAATTTATTGTGGGCGTGATGAAAGTGGAGAAGCGCAAGAGCCTCTCCAGGTATATAGGTAGGTGTATAAACAGCGCTGATTCAACAGATTTAGATAAGACCATACTGGTTTGCATGATGAGCAATAAAAGAAAGAAAGAGGCAAGTCAGGGTGATTTGTCACCCATAACTCCAGACAGCCATTCACACATACCAGATGGTGACTGTTATTACCATTCTATATACTCCTACATACCCGGGCATAATAGGCTCGTTAACAATGTCTGTATATCTTTGCTATTGTTACTTTTAATGTCGCATCTTCACAGCTCATCACCGGACAGTTTGAAGTATCGCGGGCACGTTGGAACACAGTAGATGTGCAAATGTGGTCATAAAGGCACAAACACTGAATCTTTGCTATTGTTTGTCGCATTTTCACAACTCATCGCCGGACATCTCACGCTGTTGCAGGCAGCCTCTCTGTGTAATGCCCTCTTGCCATGGCACAAGTCCTTGTGGTGTGTTAAAAACTCAGTAAAGTCTTTCCTTATAGTTTAGTGGGCGGGCCGTATGAGGAGTTCTGCACACACGCGTCTCGCGGAGTATGGTACCTCAGTGCGGAAAAGACCTTTTTTTTGTATCTCTTACCACCCGTGGAGCGCGTTCTCCGCTCTTTGTCTCGCGGAGTATGGATCCAGCTTTACAGTCAAACATTTACCACTTATCGCCACAAGGGGGCATCAATGAGCAGATTCTCATATAGAAGTCTGATAAGGACTAACCACCAACTGACAGCAGACACAATAATAAACAGCGAACCCTATACACAGTATGTATATACTATATAATAGAGATCAAATGTATATGTTTACCATACAATATGGTTCAAATATATTTTACGTTTTATAATAAAGGGAGAAAACTACTAAATATGAGTGAACAGCATGCATGGACACCACACACTGTGCTGCAGCACAGAGAAAAGAAATGAAAAATCACATTCATTACAAGCATGCACACACACACACACACACCTGCACCACATTGTTTCCTGAACAAACATGATATAGCCTGAAGCAGATTCCATTAGCATAATAATTCAGGTGGTAATTTCCGTGTTTTCCGATATGTTTTGCTTCTGCAGGACTACAGACGCAGGAGCACTCCTTGTCTGCATTATCCTAATGTGTGTGTCTGTCTCCTCTCTGCTCCGCTATTATTCATGTTGTCGGATGGTGTGACCTTTGACCTGGAACCTACACATAATGATAAAAGGTTATTTATTAAATGCTTTAATTACTACACACCTATACTCAAGAAACGCATCATTAATGACTCACAGTTTACGTGTTCACTGGCACACAGCCGAGGACTTCTACAGTTCTCAGGATCAGAATTCACTCTTACATGTAGAATCATTGCTTTAACAAAGTACCAAAGAAGTGCCTTGTGGATCCACACCGTTCACACAACACTGATAAATGCATTCACCCCCAAACTCTGGAACTCCTAACCCGAGGTGGGCCACCTCAGTGGCATCATTGATTCTATCAAACTCAAATTGTTATTTCCCTTTATTTTATTTGAATAATGTATTTTATCTCATTATTAATTCATTGTCCCCTTCGGTTTGCAAATTATTATAGTGAAGCACTGAGTTTTGAAAAGTGCTACATAAATAAAGTTATTATTATTATTATTATTATTATTATTATTATTATTATTATTATTATTATTATTATTATTATTAGAGCCATATAAACCAATCATCATTCACTGAAAGATGTGATTAATGTTCTAATTAACTCTTCAGTTTGGCTGCACACACTGAAATGATCATTGACGACCTCATGATTGACACCTGATTTGACCAATTATGTCCTGACTTCCTGTCCCTTTTGCTTCTTGTAAAGAAACTTTCATTTAAAACTTGCTATTATCACATATTTTACATATTTTTATTAATAAAAAGTTATTCAGAATAAAATCAACTATAAATGTAGTCAGACACTTTTGAAAGTGTTGCACCTGCCTGATATGGACTAATTGGTTTTACTGTAAAAGAAATCACAGCATCAAAGTACAATAGGCCTGAAATATGCATAACTTATAATATATTATGTTATGGTGATATAAAACAGATGTCTTATAATGAAGAAGAGCAAAACAATTATTATTCGAATCACATCAGTTATGTGTGTGTGTGTGTGTGTGCATGTGTGCTTGTGCGTGCGTGTGCGTGTGTGTGTGCTTGTGCGTGTGTGTGTGTGCCAGATAGCATGTAATGAATTCATTGCCCAGCTTTTATTAAGTGGTCATTTGCATAAAGCAACACAAAGACAAAGCAGGAGCCAGCAGAGATTTGATTTACATAAAAGAAAAGAACTGTGTGTGTGTGTGTGTGTGTGTGTGTGTGTGTGTGTGTGTGTGTGTGTGTGTGTGTCTGTGTGCATGATTTAATGCATGCGGACCGTTGTGTGTGCACATGCATTAGAAACAGAGAGGAGAGAAATCAGGAAGGAGTCCAAGAAGAGGGAGATCTAAATCTAAATCTGCCACACATCCCAAAGATGCATTGCATTGTGTGTTGTGTTTTTGTAGTATGTGTGTGGTGTGAGTGTGTGTTGGTGTGAGTGTGAGTTGGTGTGAGTGTGTGTTGGTGTGAGTGTGTGTTGGTGTGAGCGTGTGAGTGTGTGAGTGTGTTGGTGTAAGTGTGTGTTGGTGTGAGTGTGTGAGTGTGTCAGTGTGTGTCGGTGTGAGTGTGTGAGTGTGTGTTGGTGTAAGTGTGTGTCGGTGTGAGTGTATGTTGGTGTGAGTGTGTGTTGGTGTGAGTGTGTGTCGGTGTGAGTGTGTGTGAGTGTGTGAGTGTGTTGGTGTGTGTGAGTGTGTGAGTGTGAGTGTGTTGGTGTGTGTGTGTGTGTTGGTGTGTGTGTGTGTGTTGGTGTGAGTGTGTGTTGGTGTGAGTGTGTGTTGGTGTGAGTGTGTGTGAGTGTGTGAGTGTGTTGGTGTGTGTGTGTGTTGGTGTGAGTGTGTGTTGGTGTGAGTGTGTGTGTGTGTGTGTTGGTGTGAGTGTGTGTTGGTGTGAGTGTGTGTTGGTGTGAGTGTGTGTGAGTGTGTTGGTGTGAGTGTGTGTTGGTGTGAGTGTGTGTCCGTGTGAGTGTTCCTCGTCTATAGATGAGCCTGTACGTGTGCTGTGGTGTGAACTCCTTCATCGTGAATAAAAGCTGTGTGATGTTGGATTTTGACTGTGCCCATAGTGACGTACTACATGATATACTTGTTTATATACTTGTTTATATTGCGCCATCGTGTGGTCATGTGAATAAGCACCATGCCAGTTATGTTCTGCCAGAGTTGGGTAAAAGGTTGGTTAAACAGCCATGATCCTCATGGCTCCTCAGGTCCTCGTCTGACAGTAAACGCTGGATTATTCTGACCCAAGACGTGTTGTGTGTCTTTGCAAAGTTCCTGCAGCAAACATCCAACACAGAAGGAGTGGAAAGGGTTAAAACGAAGAGGCAGGCTTCACTTTAATCTTCATAATGGAAGCTAAAGAGGACTAATGATACCTTCTCGGTCCTCCTCCCAGGCCTCCCTCTATCTGCTTCTCCTTCCCTACATCCACACCTCCATCCTTAACCCCGACCCTCTTTTCCTCTCTCTCTCTGCCTCTCTCTCTCTCTCTCTCTCTCTCCCTCCCTCTCTCTCTCTGCCTCTCTCTCTCTCTCTCTCTCTCTCCCTCCTCTCTCCTCTCTCTCTCCCTCCCTCTCTCTCTCTGCCTCTCTCTCTCTCTCTCTCTCTCCCTCTCTCTCTCTCTCTTCTCTCTCTCTCTCTCTCTCTCTCTCTCTCTCCTCTCTCTCCCTCTCTCTCTCTCTCTCTCTCCCTCTCTCTCCTCCTCTCTCCTGCAAACCTCTTTATTTCTTTGCTAGATCTCTCCCTCTCTTCTTCCCATCCCTCCATTCCTTCTCTCCTCGGACTCAGCGAGGCGTTACCACAGTGACAAATGGATCCTCCCACAGTGCAGCGTTGCCTCGCTTGTGTGTGTGTGTGTAGTTGTGTGTAGTTGTGTGTAGTATGCGGTGCCCATTTGCTTGTGTGTCTTTGTGGACAAACAAAGACATGCATGTTGTAGAACATGCATGTCTGCCTGTTCTACAACATGCATCTGTTTGCAGTCACATTGTGGGGACCTGCTGTGGGTTCGTTCTGTCAAACATGAGGTTTTTGAGGCTTGTTATTGGCTGAACACTGCTCATGATTAGGACAGGCCTCAATGTAATGTCCTGTGAAGAGATGGAAACATGAGTGAGTGTGTGAGAGGGCTGCAGCTGTGTGACAGTGACTGATAGCCGGCCGCGGTAAACGATGCAGAACTTCCTTTAATAGGAGATACAAGAGGTGGATAAAACCCTGCCTAATGGAGAAATATGACACGGGGGGCTGCAGGGGGACTGGAAGATGGGAGTGTAGATAGGGAGAGTACATGAAAGAAAATAATATGAGGAGGGCACATGAGGAAGGAGAAGAATGTATATGTGATGTAAAATGAAATATGTTGTTATACTTCATACATTACAGGGGGGGGGGGGCAGTAACACAGTGTGTGGCATGAGGTCCAAACACTGTGATAAGTTTTCTTTCATTCAGTCAAAATAGCCCAAATCACATCCATAAGTATAGAGCTAAATATGCCCCATCTTTGAGAAGCCTCCTCTTACTTTGGCAGTTCAGCAGGTGGTGTTGTGGATTTCCTTCAGTGACCACAAGGTGGCAATGTTTCACCAGGGTTTCCCCTACATGGGGTCAAGCAAAGGAAAACAGGTACAGTCAGCAGCACACCGACACTTTGACTGAATCAGGCTGTAGTGGGCTAAACACTAAATTTGATGAATACTTTACATTGGAACACATGTAGCAGAAGCGTTACACAGCATAGATCATTAGATAGATCTACAGCATAGATCTGTAGATGTGCCGTCCTTTACCTGAAGAGCCATAACCTCATGTCTGTAATTTGACACACCTGTATCTCCTTTACTGTACTTACTTTTTAATCAATAATTCAGAACGATCTCTCTTTAAATATATATAGTCAACATTGCTTTCTGCAGAGCGCTGTTCCTAGTGTCACCACTTGGCGGCGCTGTTGCTTTGTGACATCAGCTGAAATGAATCATTGCTTGTTGCACAGCTTCTCCACTAAAGCGGAGCCAGCGGAGGAAGTGTGGCTTCAGCATGTTTCCCAGCGGCTCAGTGATGCCAGCAGCTGATCTGCTGCTTTAACTCTGTAGATATTTCAGATCTTTAGAGCACTTTTTAGAATGCAGCCGGTACCAGATGTGACCCGTGAGTGCGCCCCTTTGTAGGATTAAATGTCGGACTGATTTTAATACAGGAAATCAAAGACAAAGGGTTAAAACGCAGCCTGTCCTCTCCCATGAAAAGCAGCTCAGGATAAAGAGGTGATTGAGATCACTGAAGTTCCTGATTTGCATGCAACAGAAATGGACACGTTCATCTCAGGTCAGCAGAGACTTAATGTGACCTGTCACTGAGCACAGTTCGCTCTGGGCCAAAGATACGAGCACATGCCTGGGTGAGGTCGGAACTTTAAAACACCAGCTGCCTGGGTGGTGCTGTGTGCAGGCCCAGAACCGATCCGACAGGATCTATGGAGAGTTTGTACATGTTGCAGACTCTGCTCTGACCTTACTGTGTGTGTGTGTGGGCGTGTGGGTGTGTGAGTGTGTGTGTGTGTGAGTGTATGTGTGTGTGGGCGTGTGGGTGTGTGAGTGTGTCTGTGTGTGTTTCTGTGTGAGTGTGTGTGTGTCTGTGTGTGTTATGTGCAGTTTATTACTCTGGTTACTTATTACCATCTGTCCTATTTCCAGGAGCTGTCCCAGCAGATATGAATACATACAGTTCACAGATTCAGCAGTGTTGTCATTCATTAACAGCTGGAAACCCCCATGTGTCCATTAAACAGACATGACCAGTGACCAGTGCTGTGAGGTAAACAGGAAGTGTGTGTGTAGTGTGTCCTTATGTGTGTAGTGTGTCCCTATGTGTGTAGTGTGTCCCTATGTGTGTAGTGTGTCCCTATGTGTGTAGTGTGTCCCTATGTGTGTAGTGTGTCCCTATGTGTGTAGTGTGTCCCTATGTGTGTAGTGTGTCCCTATGTGTGTAGTGTGTCCCTATGTGTGTAGTGTGTCCTTATGGGTGTAGTGTGTCCCTATGTGTGTAGTGTGTCCCTATGTGTGTAGTGTGTCCCTATGTGTGTAGTCAACATCACGCATCATGATCTTCTTCTTATGGTAAAAATATAAGACGTGTCATAACCCAGGCCAAATGTACTCTTATGAAATAATGTGTAGTGTAAGACTATTTCCAGCTGCTGTGGATCATGGCATTAATGTAGGCTACTGTATGATGTCATACATGTATATGTGGTAATGCAGAGTAATATACTGTAACAGAACAGTAGTAATGTACAGTAGTAATCCATAGTAACACATGGTAATGTAGTTATGTTCATGCCACTTATAGCATCATTGCATTGAAATGCAAGGTGAAAGGAATATGATATTATCATCATACATGGTAACACACAGGGTCCCTCATGGTCCGTCTGTGAAGCTTCAGGGTGGAGAGGGGAAATGTGTCATGTGTACACAGAGATTTGAATGTATCCAGCTGCTGTGTGCTGCTCATACTATACAGCTGTGAACTTATTAAAAACATTTTACATTCATAATTCCATCTGCTGTGTAGACATGAAGTTTAATGTCAGGAGAAGACGTGTGCGTGTGTGTGTGTGTGTCTGTGCATGTGTGTGTGTGTGTGTGTGTGTGTGTGTCTGTGCATGTGTGTGTGTGCGTGTGTGTGTCAGTGGGAGGAGCCTGGAGCACCTGTACCTCGGTGAGTAACAGGAGACAGACAGGAGTGACTGTGATCAGGAGAGGTGGAGGACGTACAGACTGAGTGTGGATGTCCTGAGCCGTGCTGTGGTCACACCAGCCACTCATCCCAGTCCAGCGTCAGCTGCTGCTGCTGCCTTCTGAACCTTTCAGCAAGGTGGATGCCACCGATCTGTTCTCAGTAAGACGTTTCTTGGTCTGCTCACCTCAGAAACCTCCACCTGTCGTCCTGGCTCTGGCAGAGTAGATGAATAATGGATCCTGGATCCTCCTCTGTGAAGGGACAAGAGTTAAAAGAGTCAGGTGAGACTTCAGCTTCTCTGCCACTCTGCTGAGAAGCAGCTTATTATTAACAGCATTCATGTGAGCTCTGACTAGCTTCCTGTCAGAGAAGTGTGGCACAGGTCAGGGAGGAGGACGCTGGCAGCTGCATGCGGCTTCATAAAGGCTTTCTGAATTCACTTCTGGATCCAAGAGGCTGCTGAACTTCACCACAGCTGCAAGGACGGCACAGCTGGACCCACATCTGCTTCAACAGGTGAGAACAGCACCGCCACCAAGTGTACTGAAGTGTTCAAGAGCCCTAAGAGTAAGTCACCCCATCTTTCCACATCACAAGAGTGTGTGTGCTCTCAGCGGACACACTGCTGCAATGTAAGAAACCTCCAACAACCAACCTGCAGGATGGTCTGCAGGATGGTCTGCAGATGGTCTGCAGGATGGTCTGCAGGATGGTCTGCAGGATGGTCTGCAGATGGTCTGCAGGCTCGTCTGCAGATGGTCTGCAGGATGGTCTGCAGATGGTCTGCAGGATGGTCTGCAGGATGGTCTGCAGATGGTCTGCAGGCTGGTCTGCAGGATGGTCTGCAGGATGGTCTGCAGGATGGTCTGCAGGCTGGTCTGCAGATGGTCTGCAGGATGGTCTGCAGATGGTCTGCAGATGGTCTGCAGGATAACAGCAGCTCGCTGCAGGAACCGGGCCTCTGCGGTGTGAGAGGTCACACTGTTTCCAGAGAGTTCCATTCTGTTTCACTCGTATATTACCAGAACATTTAAAAAGCAGTAGCAGCAGTAAAGACTGAGAGCGGCGAGTTAGCATGCTAACCGTCCCGCCACGCAACAGAAACAGTGCTATGTGCGAGGTGTGTGTACAACAATAGTAAAAAGCTCTAAAAGTCCTCTTCAGGATCATCTGAGCTTCAGTGGTCGTGCTGTGTTCTGTTCTATGAAGAGTGTTTTATATCAGAGGTGGTAGCACAGTATAAATATATATAATATATAATATATATATATATATATATATCTATAGCAGCTGTGACTATGCTGTTGTTGCAGTAAAATGTTATTAAATATTCAGTCTTATTATTAATGTTTCACGGAGCTGTTTAATGACGCCTGGTTTGTTTGCAGCTAATCGTTTTGCATGATGCAAATTTATTTAGCAATATCCTTAAATCCATAAATCGGGAACCACACAAGTCTGGACCAGAATCCAGCTGATATCCAGCAGTGTGCAGGGCTGGAAGTTCTTGTTTCGAAGCCGATACTCGCCCACACTTCAAAGTTGTATAGAAGCTGCATCACAGGGGACAAAGGAGCTCTGTGACAATCAGAGCCGATCACAGAGGGAAGAAACAATAAAACCATGTGCTTCAGTTTCTGTGTACTCAGCTGCTGTAAAAACCCAACATGCCCCGGGGCCAGAAGGTAACCACCAGCTGACCTGCAGCCAGTTTGCATGTCAGCCTCTGTTTCAAGGCCCATAGAACAAAGTGCTGATATCTGCTGGATCTACAGAGGCCCCACCCTGATGCTGCTCAGAGATTTCTTCATTTCTTTTCCTCTCTCTCTCTGTCAAATGCCACCGGCCCCGCCTCACACAGTGCAGGTGTAATCTGAATTGTTGCCTTATTGTCGGCCGTATTATGTAACAGTGTGGGACTTTGTCCACTCAGGAGGACGGAGGGCGGGTTGGGCTGCAGTCGCCTAGCTGCAGTTTGTTTGTTTGGAAGAAAGAAACACACACACACACACTCATGGATGTCCATTAGCTCTGCATCCTGTCGAGCTTACACACACACACACAGTAACCTGAGCTCGTGTGCATCCACAGCATATGGACACTATTGAATTACACTGAAATATTAACAATGTCAAAGAGACAGCTTGGAAGCATGCAGGTTACACAGACATCACACAGACACACAGCTCATAATGAACTTATTTTATTTACCTTCTCTCTGTGTTTGACCTCCTTCCTTCTCCTCAGCCCTCCTACCATCCTTCCAACATGGCGGAGCCGTCTGCAGGTTGGTGGAAGCTGACCTTCCTGAGAAGAAAGAAGTCCCAGCCAAAGGTTCTGTACGAGATTCCTGCTGAGGCCGTGTCCAACTCCAGCACCGCTTCCAGCGCAGCCACAGGATCCTCAGAGGACACCGAGCACGACCCCCAGCTGGACGCCCGGCTGGAGAAAATCGTGGACAAAACCACGGCCAGTAAAGGACGCCACGTTAAAGTGTCCCACTCCGGGAGGTTTAAGGAGAAAAAGAAAGTGCGGCCCATGTTGGCAGAGAATCCAGACATGTTCCCTACAGAGGATCCTGCCAGGGACGAGAACCAGAGGGCTGGGAAGTAAAAAGGACACATGAAGATGCAAAGAGTTAACACAAACCTACACTCATGAAGACACAAAGACTCACAGGTGCATTTATAAAGTGAATGTATCACAGAGAACTCTCCTTTCATACGCATGCCTCTGGGGGGTGCTGTAGAGTTACACCAGTGAAGAGCATCACTTCCTGTCGGCTCCCTGCAAACATGAGAGGGATGAAATCATTGAATCAAAGGCTCCTCCAGACCTGCAGGCAGCCATCGGCCTTCTGGATCAGATCCTAATAAAAATAGAAAATCTCAAGATTATGCATGAACAACTCACAGAACACACAAATATAACCACATACATGATGGATGTAGACTTTAAACACACAGGAACAAGCACTCAGGGGGGGGGGGGTTTGATGATGATTGGTCTGTTGATGTCAAACAGGATTATAACAACCATAAAGTGAGTTTATCTAGATGACACCTGCACTTATTTACATTAAAAGATTTAGCACACAACCAGCCAACATGAAAACACTGCTGCCAGTAACACCCACTAGAGGGCAGCCTCGCCTCTGGGCTTCATGTGAATGTTTACAGGGTCAATAACATGTAGTGACACAGTTCTGTCTTTTTTTTATCTCAGGACAAAATAAATGGTGTGTTTGACTTTTAAATGAAGTTCTGTTTGGAAGCTTGCTGTAGATAAATGTTCAGTGTTTGGAAAATCATCAACTTGGAATCCATACATATATTTGCAAATGTTTGGTGTATCAATGACATAAAACCTGGGACATTCATGTTTTTGTAAATGTTGTTGAAATAAATGATGTGTCTGATTTTAACACCTGTACCTCTGCTGCAAAAGTGATGAGCACACAGGCATCACGCGCACACACACACACACACACACACACAGACCACGCTGACAACATGTGACCTTATGGAAGCAGGCCCTCTGGCGGCCAGAGGCAAACATGACACATTCTATCATTTCAGAGTTGAAAACATTTGAACATTGAATTAAAATCTGAAAGCAGCAAAAATCAACAACAGCATTTACTGAATGTATTTATGAATGCTGATCAAAGATCAGGATCAAAGATCCAGCAAACCACCATTAAGCTGATCTACATAATAACAACGTCGTACTATTACATTCAATTCACACATGTATGATAAGAACATCGAAGGCTTCAGAAACATTCATTACATAAAAATAGTGCATGTACTATATTACTGTAATATAAAAACAGCCAGCATCAAATACCACAGTGCCATCTGGTGGACAGAAAGGAAACCAACTCCTTGTAATGCTCCATGTTCATGACACAAGAAGCAGTTTCAGAAACATTTCAGATATAAAATACACACAAAGTCATCAGCACTGTAACATGGGACGTGCCTCAGTGTCACGTGGTGGACTGAAGGAGAGAGCTCTGAACCCGGCAGGGACGTGTTGAAGACTAAACCCTCTGAACTCTCAGACCGGACCTTCATCTCCTCCTGCTACTGTCTAACATCATGGTTTCAGCAGGACTCAATAAACAGTGCTTTATTACATACATCTCTTCACAGTTCTGTGGATATGTAGCATCATAAAAGCGTCAGAAAATGTCGATGAAGCTTCGCAGTCAGCTCAATTTCATTCAAAAGGTTGAAGCGAGACATCAGGACCAGGACCAGGAAGCTCTGCAGACATGAGCCCAACCTAACTGAGCACATCAAAGCCACAAAAAGGAGACCCACAAACAGCACCAGCAGAGGAGGGACATTCAGTCCATAGGTCAGGAGAGAAACTTCTTCACCAACCACATGTCAAACCTATGACGACACTGAGACAGAACCTGGTCCACCCGAAGGACAGAACTCCCAGAGACACACACAGCAGTGTGATACATGCAGTCCAGAGCAGTGAGGAACGCTCTGATCTGTACACTGGAGAAACTAAACAACCACTCCACAGAAGAATGGCTCAGCACAGGAGAGCCACCTCCTCAGGACAAGACTCAGCTGTTCACCTCCACCTCAGAGACAAAGGACACTCCTTTGAGGAACAATGTCCACATCCTAGACAGAGAGGACAGGTGGTCTAAAGAGGAGTCAGTGAAGCTGGAAGAACCTTCCCTTAACAGAGGAGGTGGCCTCAGACATCATCATTCTACCACATACAATGCAGCTTCCATTCATTCCAGGAAGCTTCACTCCAACTCACCTGTGTCCAACAAAGGGTTAACCTGTCCCATCACTGCAGGAGGGAGCAGCAGCCTCACACTCGTTATCAGTCATTAGACACAGCTGAGCTTCAAACAAATTCACGTCAAAGGACACAGGCAAGTAAAGAGACATGCGAGTCCCCCCCACAGACCCGCCGAGGTCCCCCCACAGACCTACGAGGTCCCCCCACACATGAACGCCCGTTTTCCCCCAAACAGAACTGATGAGGCTGCACGGAGGAGCCGAGAAACGTCTCCCAGAAGCCTCTGCAAGTCCAGATGCCCGGTGTCAGAGACCTGTTTACACTGATGATAAAAACACACACAAAGACCACAAGAAGCCAGCAGGGGGTCCGTTTTCTCATCTTTTAATAACACATTCATATCTATGCTCGTTTTTGTTTACAAGGAGTTTAAAACGTAAAAGTGTTGATGAGGACTAAAGGAATCAGGCAGGCAGAGAGTGAAAGTCCATATACTGTAAAGACCAAAAAAAAGGGCGCCATCTGGTGGAAGCAGGGAGACTTAGCACCCCACAGCTGCACAGCGGCAGCACATTGAACTCTTTACTGTTATTATCGTTTATTCATCTTTAGATTCAGAGGCCAGGCGTTGGAGTGAAACACAGGCCTCCCTGATTCCACCAGCAGCTACACAGTCAGATAAAACAACAGGTCCATTTGCTTTGTTTTTCTTTCAAACAACGAAAATTAGAAGTGAAAATAGATGATTGATGGGTGAAGGTCCTCGCAGGGCGCTCTGACTCATGTCGGCCTTTCACAGAGAGAAATGCTAAATGCACCCAAACAGAAGAGAGAGATACAATCTGCTGTCATAAAAGAGAAGAAACCAAAACATGGAGGATATTCTGAAGTTAAAGGTTTCATGAAACAAGAAAATCAAATGCAAATTGAATAAAGAATCTCTTTTATGTTGGGTTTACAAAGAAGAAAGTTAACAGGTTTGTCTCCCCTTCAGTTCATTGTTCCAAAAACAACTAAGAATGGAGAAAGAAAACAAAAATCATCTTTGGAAGAAGTAAAAGTTTTTTCTTTTCATAGACTATCCACTACAGTATATGGAGATGCCGCTACCCAGTTATTTATTTACCTATATTTCTTTTGAGCAACTTCTTTTTTTTGTTCTTTTTTTTGTTTTTGTTATTTTTGTGTCCTTTTTCAAAAAAATTAACATTTACCTATTTGTTTTTCCCTAAGAGGTAGATCAACAAAACAATGACATGTTACAGGTGTGTCAGGAGGTGGGATCACAGGGAGGGAGGTGGAGCAGCAGGGCAGAGCGTCCGGAGGGTTCTGGGGCATTTGTAGCAGATAATAAAAAAAGCAACCATTGTTTTGAATGGGCCTCACCGTCACTCATCAGGTGTCCCTAAAAACAGACAAACCATCCTCGACCCTGGCTGCCCTCCCCCCACACCACCCGCACCGCCCGCACCACGGTGTGTCCTTATTGGGTTTTTGTCTTTTTTAATCATGTATGTTTACAGTCCCATCTCTAAGCTTCAAAAACTGAAAAATAAATTAAAGTCAAAGAGTGAAAAAGTGACTGTACTGTAACAAACATGTCTGACAGCTCTCGTCTTGTTTTAAAGAAAATAAAAGAAACAATCTTTTAGCTGAGTTTGCTCATGCTTTGAGGTAGCGTTCCTAGTTATGTGTCAAGAGGTTTGCTCGTTACTTTACTCTGTCCCTCTGCAGGGGTGAGGGGGTGAGGGGGTGAGGGGCGGGCTTTGTTTCAGACTAATCAAGACTCTGAGCCCGTTTCTGCTGATGAACGGCGAGGGGTTTGTGGAGGAAAATGAACAGTGTCTGTTAATGTGTCTGTCGATGCTCCGCTCTGCTGCCACCAACAGGAGGCTGTGATCGAGCTGACAAAGGACCAGACCAGCGAGCTTCTCCCTTTTGCATATACTTTACAAGACTGCTGACCAGTTCCAAAGCATCCCATTATATTCAGAAGCATCATCGCCACCAGCAGCCGTCTGAATTCATGACGCACAGGATGGCACCTTAACCTGTTCACACGGCTGTGTGCGCTCGTACGCTTGCACAGATGTTAGATATTAAAGCCTCAGCTTCGTGGACATATTCAACAACCGCTTTATAGCAGCTAGCATGTTAGGCCTGTGCTCTATTGACCCACAGGTACAGACACTCAGGAATAGTCAGCATCAAAATAACGTTAGGGGTTAAAAACACTGGTATGGTCCTTTAAACCAAGCTGAAGATTGGTACATCAGCGCTGTGTTATTCATATTAGTGTGTGGCAATGGTATTGATATTTTACACTGTGGCACCTCACACTACCAAACTCTGTCCAGCAGCTGATACTTCAGTACATTGCTCGCCTTGCATAACAAACAGAACTTCTTTGTGGCTCCTGGGTCCTGACAGCACAGAAGAACCCGCCGAGCTGTTCTGTGCCTGTCAGGATGCCGGCCGGCCGTTTTACATTCTCGCCTTCAGAGAGTGGCAGCGGGAGGCAGCACAGCGCACCTCAGCTTCACCCTACATCTCTGCTGTACAAACAAAACAAGATGAGAAGAGCTCAGCTCCAACATGAGACGTCACCGCACCAAGAGTCCGGAGACCGTCCAGTGAGGTCAGTGTTAGCAGCCGAACATCATGACTCTTTACTGCATTTTGGACCGAGCCCCTTCCTGTGTGTTTTGGCACAGTTACTGTCATGGACTGAGCTACGTGTTAGTACTTCCTGGTATTTATAGCTGTGTTGTTAATAGATTTGTGCATTCAAAAGCAAAAGAACAAAAAACATGATCAAATTCAGCTGTTTTCATTTTGCAATAGAGTCAGAACATTGATCGTAATAATAAAAATAAAAAGGTTAAAGTAAGAAAGTCAAAAAGGTCTTGAACAGAAGTGAGCTAAACGAGCACGGTGGAGACCAGCGCGAGAGAGGGGGAGGGCCCTGACACGCCCACTCCCCAAATGAAATGATTTTTTTAATGAAAGGAAATGATATAAAGACTCCTATCAGAGTACAGAAGGGGTGAGGACAGGGACAGGTCGGAGGGAGAGGTGACAGCACCGTCTTCCTCCCCCATCCTTCCGCCTCCTCTTCCCTCTTCTTGATCTTTTTTTTTGTTTCCTTAAAGTTTTGCATCAGGTGTTCTCAGTCGTTTCTATAGTTTGTCATCACTTAGTGCAACAGTCCGTCCCCAGATGTCACGTCCAAATAAAGCTTGCTGTATTATCAACATAAAAATCCAATCGATGAATCCTAACCCAAAGCCTGGGGCTGAAGAATGAATCCTAAATAGCGTCTTGGTGGTTGTGAACAGAGCTCTATGGTTTGGAAAGAGGTGGAAACCGAGATCAGCACCTCTGCACAAAAATGGAAGCATGGACACGATAGAACAGACTTCTACCTGTGTGTGTGGGTGAACGCGTACGGGTAGCCGAGGTGTGTGTGTGTCGGTGTGTGTGTGTCGGTGTGTGTGTGTGTCGGTGTGTGTGTGTCGGTGTGTGTGTGTGTGTCGGTGTGTGTGTGTGTGTCGGTGTGTGTGTCGCCGAGCACAGGTAAGACATTAAAAGGTTGTGAGTGGTCTGGCAGTGTCTTTCAGTGACTTAGCTTTTCTTTCTCAACGGCTTTTCCCATTTGGAATTTTTAAGCTTTTTTTCCAAAAATACAAAAAGTATGGTGGTCACCTTTTAGAACGTGTAAATGTACAGGTTTTCATCTATCACACCGCTGATGTTGTTGTTTTTAAACTCCCATTTTTTTCCAAATAAAACGTTCTCTCCGTCCTCGGTCAGCTGGACGCAGACGGAGGCGGCCATAGCTTCTCGTCCTACTTTTTTCTGCTTTTTTTTCAGTTTCACCCAACCACATCCCATGACAAAAAAAAACATTTAAAACCAGTGAAAACACCTGCACACACACACACACACACACTGAGCGCATATATGTAGCCAACAGGGAGTATCTGAGGTGTCGTGGTCAGTGCACAGGTAATAAATATTCACATTCAGAGAAGTCAGAGCTAGTTCTGGTCTGTGTGTGTGTGTGTGTGTGGGGGGGGGGGTCTGTGTGTGAGTGTGTGTGTGTGTGTGTGTGTGTGTGTGTGGGGGGTCTGTGTGTGTGTCTGTGTGTGAGATGCCCTCCACTGCTTGTCGGACAGCTCCCTAACCTGAGGAGGCTGAGGAGGACCAAGTGGCTGAAAGCTTCCTTCCACGTGTCCTCTTTGTAGGGAGAACCTATTTGAACACTTAAAGCCCTCTCGTAATGTAATTTGGTGCTTCTTGATGATGTCATCAAAATAAGGCAGGAGACGAGGGTCCCTCCGAGCACGCGGCGCACCAGAAGCCGTGGTTTGCATGGTTCGGATAAACAGTGAAACGCGGTGCGTTCAGTCTCCGCATGCGCTTCGGGACCCTCGCTCGAGTTAACACCACTCCCCATTGGCCAATTTTCTGGCTGCTCCAATCACACTTCAGGAAGACAGAGAGCATGTTTTCCTCAGCTGAACAGGCAACATGGCACTCCACCCACTTCCTCTCTACACCTCCATGTCATCCTGAACTCAGTCAACCATCATCACACCAAAAAAAAAACAGAAAAAATAACCAAAGCAACAAGACAATACTAAAAAAAATTACTTTTTTCTTAAAAAAATAAAAAATATTCAGGACTATCAGCTCTTCTTTTCTTTTTTCTTCTCATATAAAACACCAGCAAGCAAAAAAAGTTAGGAATACTGAGGTAACTTTACCCTGAGGTAGGTTTTCTTTTTCATTTCTTCTCTAATCTTTTCTAATCTTGGCAATGAGCGTCCAGGCGTCGCCCCTGCCCCTCATTATCATACCAGGCAGGGTCTGGAGGCTCCGCCCACAGGCCTCTGGCAGATTGGGAGAGAGAACGAGGAAGCCGCTCCTTCAGTCTGATTTTACCCTTACTGAGCTCAAGGCAGGGAGCTTTGGAAGACTTATTTCTTTTTTTGGTTCCTGCCAACAGCCAAGGCCAATCCCACTCCCCATGAACACTAGAGCCATAATTCTGGTGTTAAACACTCCACCCTGTCCCAGACTGGCCTTGGATGTCCAGCGCCGGACAATGAGCAGAATGTCTCAGACACACCTTGTCTTGTCTGCCATTGCCAGACTCTCTCCTACAGATGTGAACGTCACACCTGACTCGCTGCCTTCAATACATTCACCAGAGGGGCCGGGCTAACTCACATATCATATATATAATATATATAAAATATGCCGTTTAAGGTGCGGGCCGCTGACCAGCGAGCATAGCATGGCAGTTTTACCGAAGCTGTTTCACATGTGTGAGCTAAGCCGCTGCAATAGAACTGCAGGACCAGCTGCGACCTCCGCCTCCCTTACTGTCTCTTGCTGCGCCTTCCGCGGCACGTGGAGGTGGGCGCTCAGCGTCTGCCCCGCCCCCAGCCTTGGTTGTAGGCTACAGTATGCTACATATCACAGGCAGGGGACTGGGAAACAAGACGAGAGCCCCCTTTGTTTTTTTGTTAAAGAAGGCACGGCGGCCAGGCGCAGCATTTCTTAACTTTTACATGAAGATTATATATTTACAACCTCACATTTCCTTCTTCTTGTTCCTAAACTCTCTGCTATTCAGAGAGCTGTTTGTTAAAGAGCAGTGTTAACATCTGCGGCCCCTCTTCAAAACGTTCTCTGGCTGGGGAGGCCACAGGGCCGGGTGACAGCTACAGTCAGGACCAGGACCTATGACCCCCCTAAATGTGCCGCTGCAGCAGTTTCCTGCTCCCTCTCCCGCTCCGTCTCACTGCATTCTATCAATAATAGCTCTGAATAAAACATTTCTATACATATATCTCTATGTTTAAAAAAACCACCCTTAAAATATAGGACTGACTGCAGATGGCTGGAAAGGTCGAAGGGCGATTGAAGGACAGGCCCCTGCTAGTGTGTCTTGGAAGCAGCTAAGCAGCCGGCTGATACCAAGGCACACTAGGAGGACACTGCCCCTCTCCGTCCCTCCTTCCCTTCATCCCTCCACCCTCACTCAGTCTTTCATCTGGCCTGGCATCTGGTCTGTTCTCAAGTTTCTTTTTTTATTCATTTCATTTTTTGATTTTATTCATCTTCTCTCTTCCTCGCTAAACGCCTCTTCCTCTGTGGCGTACCTCCTCCCTCATATCTCTCCCTGTCTATCGCTGGGTCCGTGTGTCGCTCTCCTGTATCCGTCCGTCCGTCTATCCGTCCATACATGCATTTGTCTGTCTGTCCATCAGGCAGGGTGGGGGCCCCACGGCATGTGAGGAGGGTGCAGGACCCTCACTTCCTGCGTGGCTGGTGGTCCTGAGTCAGTCCCTGCGTATGGCTGCCCATCTCTGTGAAGCCCTGTGGGTTAGGGCTGGTGTTCATGGCCACCCCGCCTTTCTGTGACTGTTTCACCTGGGTCAGGATGTCACGGATCTTCCTCTGAGCCAGCTGGAGGACGGGCAAGAAAAGTGTGTGAGCGCTGCAGTCGTGAAGATTCGTGAGGAGAACTTACAGCTGGAGAAACTGAACCAAAAGCTGCACTACTTTAGAAACTACGTCCACCCATTTACACGAGGCACCATGAGGTGTACCTGGCTTGCGTAGAAATGTCCGTTGATCTTAACGATGACCTGGTCGTTTTCGTCAGGCGTCTGTTCTCTGGGCACCACCACCTCAGCTGCTGTCAGGTTCTGCAGCTCATTCACCTGGACACAGAGCGTTACGTTAGGTCACAGCAGCTGGCTTACATCAGCAGTTTAAAGCTTGTTCCTGCAGCTTACCGTCTTGCCTCCTTTGCCGATGACCCTTCCTGCTGCAGCAGCGGCCATCTTGATGTGGGTCTCCAGCTTGACCTCCTCCTTTGGCCCAAAGAAGTTCTCCTCCTTCAGTTTGCCGTAGATTCTGCCCTGAGCCTGAGGGATTCAGTGAGGGTAATCGGAGGTCAGGACAGACACCAGCTAAAATAAATGGGATGATATTGATCAGCTGACTGTGTGTTGTGTACCTTAAACTGAGCCTCAGGGGGTCCTGTCACAATCACCATCCTCATTTTAGAGTCTGGAGCTTCAGCTGGTGCAATCTGAGGAGGAGGGGAAGAGTACATGACTAATGTCAGCCTGAGTTCTGAACATGCATGTAGAAAACACGTCTTTGGTCTGCAGACCTTGATAGAAGCTCCAGCGAAGCGGCTCAGCTGCTTGATGTGTTGACCTTTCTTGCCAATGATGGCTCCCACCGCTTGTGCTGGGATGTAAACATGGACCGTCTCCTGCTCCGGAGCCTGAGCACCAGGCAAAGGTCATTTTACACTTGGTTTGGAAAGAAGACGGATAAGGAGGCATTTTCAGCAGTAACACTTACCCCAAAGCAGCCGTAGGGGGCGCCGCCGGATGCATTTCCAGGAGGAGGTGGGGGCATGTTGGAGGAAGAAGGGAAGAGGCCCAGAGCACCCAGGTTGAGTCCAGGGATCAGGTGGGTCTGTTGCTACGGAGAAGGAGACTGCAGGTTAAAGGTCAGGGGAAGGCTACAAACGTGAGGTTCTCACCCAGTCCGTCCAGGAAAACAAAAAGGTGTGTCACACTTCAGTTACCCAGGAAAGGTGTGTGTGTCTGTGTGTATGTGTGTCTGTGTCTGTGTGTGTGTCTGTGCATGGACTCACATTCATAGCAGCGATGTCGTTCTCGTAGGCCTCTCGGACCTTCTTCATGATCTCCACCTCGGCCTGGCAGCAGTCTTCGATGGGGCCTTTGATTGTGATGGTTCTCTCTGGGTTGTACAGCGTCAGGTCCTGAAGACTGTGCACATGAAACCAAGGAAGGGTTAATTACAGCGTACAGACAGTGAGTTCATGGACAGCAGCCGCGCTGCACTGCGTGTGTCTCCTACGGGGAGATGGTGATCTTGGTGTTCGTGTCCTGTTCCACTTTCTTCAGGTTGCGTCCCTCCTTTCCGATCAGGCGTCCCACAAAGTTGTTGTGAGCGAGAATCTTCAGGGGAACCTCATCAGCACTGCGGAAAGGAAGGTCAAAGGTCAAAGGTCATGCTGTCCAGTATTAGCTTATGCTACCAGCTACAATGAGGACATGCAGGACCTCTGTGCGAAACCTACGTCTTGGTGTCTTTAGCTTCCTGGTGCATGATGTCCAGGATCATACGGCAGGCGGCGGAGCAGCCCTCAGGGGTGGAGTAGATGCTGATGGGCTTCTCTGCAGCACCTGCATTCTCCTTGCGGTGAACGTCAACCCTGGAGAGACAAAACAGTTAAAACAGGAAGACACAGGCAGAGCGCCCGTCTTCATGCCATTGATGAAAACCACCCACTTGCTCTGCGTCTGCTTGGTGATGTTGCGGATGGTGGCTCCCTCCTTGCCGATGATGGCTCCGACATACTGCGTGGGCACGAGCAGTCTCAGAGGGATGTCGGCATGTGGGGGTTTGGAAGGCATCCCGGAGGTCGGGGACCCGCTGCGGGGACCTCCGCGGGGCCCGTAGCCAGGGCGCCTGCCGTTATCAGGCCCCCGCTGGCCTCCCTCCAGCTCAGAGGTTTCATCTGGGATGTAGGAGACATGCAGCGCGTTGTTCTCAAACTGGTATCCATTCAGCTTCTGGATGGCTCTGGGGAGGGACACAGCAGCAGGTCAAACACCGTCACACTGAAGACACTTCAAGTCAAATTCAAATACACAGCAGTGTTACGAGCCCTAATTATATATCCATCAAAGAGGCGATGATGATCGCTCAGCTTCGGTCAGACACTGAACCTGCAACAGGCTGCACTTCACTTCTTTGAGGCAAAGCTCAGTTCATAAAAATGACCACTAGATGGCACACATATCTCCTACCTTTAAGAGCTGCTCAGGTTTAAACTTCATACAGAATGTTTAGAACACACAGATGGAACACATCATAAACAGAGTCAGACTACAGTAACTCACTGCCTGGCATGTTCCCGGGTTGCATATGTGACATTGACCACTGCAGTCTCACTGTCTGTGTTGACTGAAAGAAAAACAAGAAAGACAGGCGTTCAACACCACACACACACATCAGCTGTCAAAGAGGAACACACACACTCACAGGTTATGACTACAGGAAGTGGGATTACAGAGAATATGGTTCTTATTATATCTATATCTAATCTGGCAAATTGTACAACAACACACAGCCGCAGCACGTTACAGCAGAGCCTCCTCCTCTGTCATTACTCTCATGCGTCCTGTCGGTGTGTCTGCTGACGCCTTCAGCACTTTGTGTCTGTTTACACTTAAACTGAGATCAGATCACGTTTATGACCAATTAATGCAGAACAGCAGAGTCTGTGTGCCGTTCCTTCCCCCCGATCAATAGAACACAGTCTGGTGCAGGCTGAAATTGAATCACTGATTAATATCCGTCTTTCTGTCCATGCAGCTCCTGTGAGTGCTGGGACATGCTCCGCCGGCGGAGTGACCTCCACAGCTTCACTCGATGCAACCCGCCTGCTCCTGCTTCAGGACACACGCCGACATGTGGACAGGGGGGATATGCTGCCATGGATTTGTATTGAGTTTAGCCACCGAACCCAGATTTACAGTAGCAACCAGTCTTCTGCCACTAGGTGGCAGCAAAGAGCCACAGACCACACAGCTCAGAAGGGGAGCGCTAAAACGGAACCCTGAACTCTCCTTTAATTTGGAAGATGACAGGTACAGGACGGCGGCAGGAGGGCGGGAGGTTCAGGCTCACCTTGTTCACAGTTTTCTACGGTTCCACACTGAGCCAACAGACCGTCCAGCACCTGACAGGGAGAGAGAGGAACACTGTCAGTGCACCGCTGCAGCAGGTTAAACAACAGAGAAAAGGCACTGGGAGACATTTTCCTCTGATCGGCTGATGCTGCTGAACTTCACATCAGCTCAGTCACTGGGTATTTGGGCAGAGCTCCACTTTGTCGGCCCGCCTGAACCAACAGTGTCGGGGTTTAAAGAGGTGGTTCAGTCCGCTTCCTGAACGGAGCTGGATCAAAAACCTCCATGAAAATATGACCACATGTTCTTATTGTTCCCTCGATAACAGACTCTGTGAAGTGTTCTGGAGGCTTCTCGCCTGCACCACTAGGACACCATGATGGACCTGAGCAGTGTCACATCATAACAATTCACCAGGGCCTTTCGCTGGTCTCCAGGTTGTAAAAATTACATGCTGATTTTAGTTTATTTAAGTGTTGTAAAATCAAAGAAATGATTTTTTAATTAATGGCTTTAAATGCACAAAAGACATGTTTGAGTCCTCTTTACTTTTAGGATGATTGTTTGTTGTTGTTGTTTGTGTTGAGGCGCTGGGCTCTGTATGGTAGTAAAACTCACAGTTAAGTAAAAACATTGTGTTGTTACAGTGTGCATGCAGACCTGAAATGATGCTTTAATCATGAGATCCACAGTGGGCTTTTTTAATAAGACTCAGAGTTTTAACCACCAATCAGACACAATGTGGATCTTTATTAATCTGTACATTTATCTATTGAAGACACACATGTATCCAGGAACAATTAAAACACTGTCCTTTATCAACGAGAGGCAACGATCTGAAAAGTAAAGGCAGGAATTCATTTCTGCAAATCGATCCTAAAATATTTATAGAATTTCTGTTGAGCACTGAAATGACATTAATCATGACTGACGACTCTTTGAGCTTCTATTCTTAACCAACTTCAGAGGCTGCGGGTTCATTTTAAGTCATTAATCTTAACTGTTGTTCTTTTCTCTGAGGTTTAACCCTCACAGGACGTGCGGTTCTGATTCTGAACTTCAAAGTGTTTATTTACTCTGATCCAGAGTGAAGCTGGGAATTAACTTAATACACTTAAATCCACTAAAAGCTGCACCTTATCCATAACTTTATAAAAACATTTACTTTAAGGTAACACAAATGTTTCCATCTGTTGAACTCTTAATCAGCCTTCACATTAATTTAGACTCATTAAAGTCATTTACATTTTTCTGATGGTTTTGCTGAGAGACATCGCCCTCGTGTGGACACGAGCAGCAGAACAGAGCGGCAGGAGACACACACACACACACACACACACACACACACACAGAGCCACTCCCAGGAGCAGTCGCTGTGCCACACCCTCGCAAAAACAATGAAACCAACACATGCAGCTACACAACACATGCAGCTACACAACACATGCAGCTACACAACACATGCAGCTACACAACACATGCAGCTACACAACCCATGCAGCTACACAACACATGCATGGAACACACTGATCCTCCTGCACTCATCATTCAAATCCAATAAATAATTAAGGAATATTTGTCCATCCTGTGTTCCAGGATGGACAAACCAAGACATGCTGAATGGTTCTTTAAAATGTCTGTTCACACAAATCTACACTAATTATGAGAACAATGTGTTTTGTGAGAGGCTGTGTGATGATCAGTGTAACCTGATTATTATTAATCTACAAGCTTAACTTCTATGATCCATATATTCAGTTTTTAACGTGGCATAATGATCAAACATGTTTTAAACATTTTTATTAGAAACTCAGGATTCTGACGTCCAGGATGTGGATACATAAAAACATAACGACTTCACATCCTTTCAATTACAAAATGTCAGATCGAAGCATCACCATAGATTGATAGGAGCAACACAGCAGGTCAGAGGCCGCTCTCTGCCACACAACAACGGCATGAAGCATGGACGGAGATACAGGAACTCGTCATCACTTCACACATTCTGGAGGATGTTACACACAGACAGACACACACACACAGACACAGACAGACACACACAGACACAGACAGACACACACACACGGACACACACACACACACAGACACACACACACAGACAGACACACACGGACACACAGACACACACAGACACACACAGACACACACAGACACACACAGCCTTGCGGTTGTCATATGTTACTGTACTTGGTCTTTGACATTCAGCTGACGTGCCGACACCACTGCAGTAATGCGCCCTACAGTCACTGGGTTAAGTTCATATGTTAATCAATGACTTTCAGTTAGGGTTCCATTCTAATCACCAGGTTCCCAATAGAAGCGTCCGTGGCGGCCGTGCCGCAGCTTCATCCTTCTCTCCGCACACAGTGCTCCTGACTTCAGTCTGTGGTTTCATGACTCATCTCTGAGGTACATATGACCCATAAACACCCCGCGACCACAAACACACACACATGCCTCGAGTGCTACGAATGTTTGCAGTGAGGCCAGCCTGGGTGGCGTTACAAGCTTTACCCTCCTGGTACTGGGGACACTGGGGTGGATTCTACAGCAACGTGACGACGTCAGGTGACGAACGTCTTCATCCAGAAGCAGAGCCTCACTGCAGTGATGTGTGCGGTTCCCTTTCTGTGTGTGCTGCTGCTTTGTGCCTTTAGAGGCAGCGGAGTGCAGAAACAGAACTTAGACCCCGGTGTCGACGCTCATGCCTACAAAACTAAGACTCTTTTCAAAATAATATACAGTGTACACAGGCTGAGGGGCTCAGGGTCACTTTATAGGTGGAGAACTTTAGAATAGCCGTCCTCCATTTCTCCTGTGGACTCTATCTCCGTGGGTTCAGTGAAGAGGTCATTTAGCAGCACTAAGAGGTGTTATTCACTGAGAGTGGACCAACACACCCTGACCTGCCATAAAACAACTAAATGTGCACAACAGGCACAAAAAGCTAGCTCCCTCACTGGAGGTCTGTGCAATTCATCCATCTCCACCACAGCTGGTGACTCTCTGTGCATGAACCAGAACCCTGCTGGTTTGTCACCCATCTATCAGTGGGTTACTAATACATGAACAGAAACACACACATCTCATTTCACACAGTGGTAGGACACAGTGCTGGGGGCGGTGTGGTTAGTGTGAAAGTCTCAAGTTAACAAGAGAAGAAGGAAAACAGGGCTTACCTCCCACTGCAGGTGAGGGGGGATGTTCCTGATCTGCAACTTCCTGGTCCTGTGGAGAAGAGGAGAAGATGTAAGCAAACATCCTGTGTGCATTCATGGACGTTCTCAACGTGGAATCTTAATGAGAGACTCTTTGTAAATACAGGAACTCCTAATCACATCAGCACAACCAATGAGAGCGACTGTACGAACACGAAGTCTCCAAATGATATCGGAAAAAAATAACAAAAGAATGTGCAAGGGCATGAGGCACAGGAGAGATGCTGTGTGTGTGTGTGTTGAAACCCAGGGATGAAGGCGGGAGTAAAGAGTGGAGTAAAGAGTGGAGTAAAGAGTGGAGGAGGCCACTGAATGAAGCCAGAACGTGTCCTGTGAGACAAACGAGCGGCTGTTTGAAGTAAAGCTGACCGACTCCTCTGACATGTACAAGACACAAGCCTGGTTTCTGGGTTTTTTCCTTGTGTGTCACATATACTGGAAAACAGCATGCGAGGCACTGGCCACTGTGAAGGTGTTACTCTTTATAAACCTTTTAATTTGTGGGGATGACTGAAAAACATGCGAGTGCTGCTTGAATGGTTTTTAAAACGGGTCCCGGCCGGCTGCAGGCTTCCTCTTCATGAATGACTTTTACATTTAAAGCTCTATTTTGGAATCAAACATTTGCTCCATCTGCGTTGGACGTGGAGCCAGTTGCAGATTGTGCGTGTTTCTCACAGAGATATGTCCTGTATCACCCCGATGTGTTGCACAGGAGGCACCGACACTACTCCACCATCTGTAACACTATCTCTCTGAACCCAGATAAACCGCGAGAAACGTCTTGGCGACTAACAACTACTCTTTTCCTGCATGTTTCTACGTCCACGTCCTCAGCACCTCTAAACCTACACATCCCAGACCAACTGTCAAACAGTGAAGCAGCATGTTTGAGAAGCGCCCACGCAGAATACCAGGAGGGCGGAGCACGCCTCTGTCTTTAAGTGGAAATGGATCTTTTTTTACTTGGTGGGTCTCAGTGGGCTTTAACGAGCCGCTGGACTTTTTTCAGTGTCCCATCTTCACCACCATTACCATCTTCAACAACAACACGCCCAGCGGAGCATCAATGGTTTAAAAACAACCAACCCCCTCCCTCCCCCCCTCCCTGCCTCCCAGGCTTAACCCCACCCAAACCCCCCAGGAGGTTCCACCACAGATGAATAGTCTTTTGTGCGTCTAGAATACCTGACATCCCCCATCCAAAAATAAATGGAAAAGCCCTTTGATCTGCGATCAATGCTTGAGCGTCAGCTATATCACCGACTCCAACCAAACAGACCTGTTCTCCACACCTCCACCACCCACACACTCTTCATGGGCCCCCAACACCAGCAAAGTTCTACCTTATAACTAACACCCCATTATCCTCTCCAATGCCATTCCAAACCACACACACACACACGTACATATACATCCCAACCCCCATCAATGAACTGGGTTGACCCCTACCGTCACCACCTGCCAACCCACAGCCTACACCATTGGCTGAAACCATGGCAACAGGTTAGGAATGGGCGGGCAGAGAAGATGGATGGGCGGGCAGATGGACAACAAAACAACATGCTTTCACATTCGCTTATGCGCTGGGTCACTCATCGGTTAAAGGTTTTGAACGTCATGGTGTTCTATGTCCAAACCTGAGGTCTTTGGGAACTTTTAAGAAAAGGTGACCTGGAATGCGGACTCGCACCAAGTGCAAAGACTAACAACTATTAGAAGACAGCAACTTAAACTAAATGATCTGCTCATCTCTGACTCATTATTGATATGCAAAGATGGAAGGGAGTCAATGGGGACTAAAAATGTCTGAAGCCCAACGCGAAAGAGCTGAAGCTGTTGAGGTTTCCTCAGCTGTGAAGGCATTAAACCCACAGCCAGCCTCCAGCAGGACAAAGAGCTAGTAGAAGAAAGAAAAGAAGCCAAAAGAATGGAAAGAGTGTGGTCCTCCAGGAGGAGGAGGAGGAGAGGAGCATGAGGAGAAAGGGGGCCTTTTGGGAGGGATCAAAGGCCAAAGGGTCATAGGTCCTCAGAGCAGAGGAGGAGGCCTCTGGTGACCGTAGTGAGGTGCGTCTGTGGTCAGGAGGGAGTTGGGGTACATTTTCATGGCAACATGGACACAGATATTATCCCAGAGATAAGTGCTGGTTACACCTCGACACCTCAGTGCTACTGAAAGACCAAAGGTGCCGGCAACAGACACAAACACAAGCAGACTGTGGAGTCAGCGGATACACATTCAGAGGTTCCATCAGACTGAACAGTGTGTGAAAGTCTCACATCTCAAATCTCTACACATTAACACACGTACTGCATATTTAATGTATTGGATCCATATGTTTAATACAAGTAAAAGATGGTGCATCGTTTTTAGACACTTTAACCAATCAGAATTCAATGATTTCACATTTGCAGTGAAACAAAGTGTGAACATGTGCAGACCAGCTCAGACCAGGTTCTGTTCCATGGCTTCCTTCCATGTGTATATTTGTAGAAAACTCACCATTGCTGTTGTTAAATTTAGTGCTGATCAATAAATTTAGTGATTACTATTAACCATGAAAGGACAATATGAGTTCAGCACTGTCAGGCCAGGAGCTCTGCTGGCCATCGATCGCTTGCACTGTACGAGCGTACAGTTAGACACAGCCGCTCGGGATTTACTGCCTTTCCTATCAACGTCTACATTCATCCACTTGTGTAGCTTAATGAGTACAACACCATCATAAAGCTTTCTGGGAAGCCTGTGTGTGTGTGTGAGTGTGTTACAGTATGCGTAGCAGCAATGTTTCTTTTAATCAGATTAAATGTGAAAGTCAGATGGAGAGAATACGAGCCAGTGAAAACTGTCCCCAGTAGGGCAACAAAGCACATTCATACGGTCACTCACACACACACACACACACACACACACACGTGGCAGCACCACAATCTAATGTCATCACGAGTGTGTGTGTGTGTGTGTGTGTGTGTTTGCAGCACCCAGTGGGAATTTTCTCACCACAAAGTCCGCTTTGACAGGTTAAACTTTCCTTTTCCAGAGATAACTTCTAGAATATGCATATTCAAACTGATGGAACATATGTTTAAAGACGTCGCATCACCTCCACCAGACACTGAGGTGATGTGGTGGACCATCCTGACGAACACCCGGTAACAGGAAAGTGCACACAACCAGCTTCAGCTTCCAGCCTCACAAACATTCATCGATACATCCCAAAGCCTTTTACCCACATTTTCACTGCATCAAGCACTAACTGCCTTCTGCTGGGGTCTGAAGTGACCTCACCAACAAACACTGTGAGGAACCACAGCGCCTCCAGATCAGACTAAACAAATCAGCACACCAGCCTCCATAAACAAACTGAAGGAAGGCTCTCTCCCCGCTTTAATCCCACCCACCCTCTTTAGTGAATGACAACACTTAGTATAAAATATATATATATGTTCATTGTGCAGGCATGGCATAATCACACTGCACCAATACTCCACAAACGTGATCACTCAGGCCACATTTGGAGGACCTGTCCCACACCAAGGCAAAGGTTTACTCTCACAGGCCTGTACCACAAGAAACCTCCTAAACACTGCTGATCTGCTGCTGTCACACACATGTGACACTGTTTAGAATGTGGCCTGAAACGGTGGCCGCAGTCCTCCTCTGTAGCATGACAGAGCTGGAAGTGTGCTGACAGACAACAGAACATGGAAACAGCTCGAGAGGAGCTCCCATCCCAGCGGAAACACACTGTGACATGCTACATCCCAGCATCCATATTGTGAGAATGTGCTGATCTAAGATGTTGTTATGCTAAGCTAACTGGCTACCAAATTGCATGTGCACCTGCTGACCGACCAAAAAAACACATGTAAGAAAATGTGGACACAACAAAACTTAGGACCTTCTCCTGTTTTCTGCTATGTGTTTTAAAAAAGCTGCAGTTCATGTGAACCCTCTTCTTCTAATGATGCCTCTGAAGTTTTCTTCTTCTGCTCTCTGGCCTGTTAAACTCATTAAGGACCAGTTACAGAGTCGACGGTCCGATCAGTGCGGCCATCACCTGCTCCCATCACAGAACCTTGTAGGAAGCAAACGCCGCCGGGCGCAGGAGCACAGAAGAACCGGGGGAGGGGGTTAATATTTTATAAGAGCTATCTAGCCAGCATAAAATCACAGATGAATATTTTATTGCTAATGGTGAGGAGCGAGTGGATGGAGGCAACCAAACACCATCGGCCCAACGTGCTTTGATAGCAGCCAAATAATGTACGGCGCGTTCAAACGTATTCCACCCACTGACCCTACGAACAAAGCCGGGGGGGGCTTCTAAACCTGGGTTTTAATAAGTCTGCTGGATCACGAAGTCATTAGATGCAACTGACCTCCTCTTCTCCCTGAACGTTTCAGTGGCAAGAAACACGTCCCACCCCTTTCTACACCTCTCCACTTCCTTTACTCACCCCCACCTCCCAGACTGACAGTTCCAGTGGAAGTAACCGTAGCTGTAAGAGAGCTTTAAATAGACAGAAGGGAGGAAGGAGGGAGGGAGGAGGGAGGGAGGAAGGAAAGTGAGCACAAGGAGGTGGTGAGAATAAGAGGTAGAGAGTGGAGGAGATTCCGTGCTAGTGAGCGAGGAGCATGTCAGCAGAGGAGGAGCGTGTCAGCTGTGAATATGTGTAAGAACAGAGGAGGTGCTTTTAAAGGGTGAATCCACCCTAAATGACAGGGAGGGAGCGTGTGCACGGCTTTCAACAGCCTCACACGCAGCTTCACCCCATGTGAGTGGGACAGGCTGCATTTATGAAACTTTAAACCTAATCTACCCGGAAGCTGCCTTCTAACCTCAGCCAATCAGAGAGCTGATAGAGACACACAAAACACAATTCATGCCTTTCTCATAGAGAGAGGGAGAGGGAGAGAGAGAGGCCCTGTCATAACTGTCATCCTCCCCTGATTGGCCCAGATTTATAGGGGAAAGGTCACAGTGAGTACTTGCTTTGATCCCATTGGTCCAACAAGGTCTTATGGGTGAATCTTGTCCAATCAGAACTTAATAAAAGACCCACTGCAAGGACTGTGGAGCACATGCTAATCAGAACAGGCACAGTCTATTTTTAATATAGCCGTCAATAAGTGTGTTTATTCTTACTGAAGTAGATTAAAACATGAAATATTTCTAAAAATAAAATGATGTCAGTATTTGGGATTTAGAACAGAACAGAACAGAACAGAACAGAACAGAACAGAACAGAAGAGAATAGAACAGAGCAGAACAGAACAGAACAGAACAGAACAGAATAGAATAGAACAGAACAGAACAGAAGAGAAGAGAATAGAACAGAGCAGAATAGAATAGAATAGAATAGAATAGAATAGAACAGAACAGAACAGAATAGAATAGAATAGAATAGAACAGAACAGAATAGAACAGAACAGAACAGCATAGAATAGAACAGAACAGCATAGAATAGAACAGAACAGAATAGAACAGAACAGAACAGCATAGAATAGAACAGAACAGAACAGCATAGAATAGAATAGAACAGAACAGAACAGAACAGAATAGAACAGAACAGCATAGAATAGACCAGAACAGAACAGAACAGAACAGAATAGAACAGAACAGAACAGCATAGAATAGAACAGAACAGAACAGAATAGAACAGAACAGAACAGAACAGAACAGAACAGAACAGAACAGACTAGAACAGAACAGAATAGAACAGAATAGAATAGAACAGAACAGAACAGAACAGAATAGAACAGAACAGAATAGAATAGAACAGAACAGAATAGAACAGAACAGAACAGAACAGAACAGAACAGAACAGAATAGAACAGAACAGAACAGAACAGAACAGAATAGAACAGAACAGAACAGAACAGAATAGAACAGAACAGCATAGAATAGAACAGAACAGAACAGAACAGAAACAGAACAGAACAGAACAGAGCTCCTGTGCGCCCTCAGATTTAGCCTGTGGTGGACAACATGTAGAAAAAGAGGAGGCCGCAGTTCTGGAATTCATTTAGGTTTAAAAAGAGGAGGGGGTGGGGGTGCAACAGTAGGCTATGGGTCAAAGTTCAGCCTCTGTTCTCCACTCTGACCCCGCCTGCTGCTGCTGCCTGTGCGCGGCTTCCATTTTGGAACAGGCGAAGTCTCCATTTTGAGCGCGGAGTCAGCCTCGGGCTGTTGTGCGGTTAGTTTTTTTTTTTAAAGAAAGAATTTTAAAAAATGACGTATTCTGCACATCACGGTCCATTCTGTGACGTCCTTCGCACGAGGCCGGCGCAGGTCTGACCCAGGGTCTGTGGACCTGCTGACGGGACTCTCGGTCATTAACCCGGTCCTGGATACCTGAACACAAAGCTCAGCCATGATGATGCTGCTCCACCTTCAGCAGCTCCCCCCTCGGCTGTGGCGCATGCTCCCCTCCTCCTCCCCCTCCTCCCCCTCCTCCCTCTATACTCGCCATTTTGTCTTCCTATGGCCATTTCATGTTGCGGACGCTGTGCCGGATACAGGCGGCGGAGGGAGGGGCGCAGGCCCTCAGCCTGATGAATACATGGTTCTCATTTATGAGCGGAACGTGTGCAAAGTCGGGCAGAAAATGGCGCACAGAGGAACGATCTGCAAAACGAGACGCTCACGTTTAACCGTGAGTTTGAAACATTTGTAGGGTCGGCTCGTATCTGTGAGGCTGTGCTGTCATTTGAACACACTGCAGGCTGCACACCACTCAGGGAAATGATCTTTGACCAAACTAACCACAGCCTGAGCAGTGAGGCGAGAACAAAGAATGAAATGATGAGGGTCAGCGGCGGCCGTGCGTCCACGGATACAAACAGACAACGTGTCATTAAGGGAAAGGGTTAACTGTATTCCATATAGCACAGATATGAAGCCATCTCCTCCTCATCTTCCTCTTTCACACACTCACACATGTGAGAGCCGGCAGGCAGCCATCATGACCAGGCAACGCCCATTTACTACAATGAGTCACATGACCGCACAATCCCCGCAGACAGACAGATACACAGACAGACAGACAGATGATCACAGCCTCCTCCATAAGACACAGATGGCAATTAATGACCGTCGCGCACACGCGCCTCTCCGCGCACCCAGCAGACAACAGCACTGAGCACGAGTGCGCGCCCCTCCATTCATAAAGTGCGTAAAAACTACTCGGGAGTAACTACTACTGGAGAGGGAGGGGAGGGAGGGGAGGGGCTGGCCGTGCCGCACAGCGCAAGGGAGGAAGAGGAGGAGGAGGAAGAGGAGGAGGGGGGGTCATACTATAGAATGTGTGCATGAGTCCCGCCGGACACAGCGCTTGTAGAATGGAGCAGAGAGGAGAGACAGCCCGTCCTCTCTGCTGTTCCGTGTCGCTCTTTGGAGCAGCAGTTAAACGCCCGCGCGTCTTTACGCACGGCGTGGACAGGTACAGAGGATCCTTTAAAACACGAATAAAAAGATCTCTGCGAACACACGCAGGAAACAACGAGCTGCTGAATGAGGCGCACACGTTAGAGTCTCATCTGCAGAAAAAACGCGTCGTATAAACAGAGAGATAATTTAAACACAGTCCGCGCTCCACTTAGAATTAAAGGCGAATTATCTGTCCTCCCCCCACAGGCACCCAAAGACGGCGGAGGGAAAGACAGGGGCTGCGTTAACATGGCGGCTATAGGAGCTCCTTTTCTTTAACTTGTGGCTCATCACGTGATGTTTGAATGACGCGCAGAGGTAAATTATATGAAGGTAAAATGATCACTGGAACTCCCTGGTTCAAGAATTTCCTTCGGGATTAATAAAGTCTTATCTTATCTTATCTTTCCTCTGATTAAAGCAACAAGAGGCAGGACAGCCGCAGAATCAGCAAATAGATTCAATGTCTGGAGACATTTGACTGATTTGATTCAAAATATAAGATCAAATAATCTCCTAAATATTTCTGAACTCCTGAGTTATATTTTCTTCATTTGTATTCCAGCATATATCAGATCTGTTCAGAGAAACAGCAGCAAACCTGGAAACATGTGTTCATGGAGCAGACGGATGGAGGCACCACCCAAAACTTGTTTTTAAAAAAGGAAATAAAATAATATCCGTACACACAAATAAAAATACATGAAAAATAATTTTTGACAATGAGTTTAAAGAGAAGTTTAAAGCACAGAACGAAATTCTGCCAAACTAACCAGTGTTTTTTATGTCATGTCCATTTAGCCTTACTTTAGTTTACTTTAGTTTATTTACCTTAATTGTATCTTAGTTTTATCTTGTTTCATGTTAATTATTATATGTTTTTATGTGTGCACCAATCACTAAGGCAGATTCCTGGTAATGTGAACCCCCTTCACTTACATGGCAACAAACACGATTCTGATTATTATTATTTATTATTTACTATTATTTTAGTTTCCCCGTTGTGGGACTAATCAAGGTAAATCTTAATCTTAATCTTAATCTTTCCAGTCTGATTGTTTTATTTGTTTTAATGTGATCAAAAGATTTTCAGAATCAACATTTAGTTAAAGAAATTCTTTGGTAGTTTGAAATAAATATAATGATATCCAAAGATCACTTTTCATTTTTATTTTTAGAAGTGGATTCATGTAATGGTCTCTGCATGAACATATTTTTTTCCCTGATGATCAATTAAATCAAAATAAGTCTTTTTCATTTGAAGCTGAGAAGCAGCAGGAAACTGAAGGAAAAGAAGTGAGACATTTATTTTTAACATGTTTTTTACCCGCCGGTGACGAGGTCAGAGCTGAAGGAGTCAGAAGAGGTTTGAGGAAGGAAACGGTCGATTCTGACTGATTTTTCTATTCATTAATTGATTTTATCTTTTTAAGTCTGTGATCGAATTCTTTACCTAAACTTGTAATTGAATCATTTCCATGAGCACAAAGTGTCCTTGTACAGATTAATGACATCTGAAGGTTTTCCACTTATTGATCACCAGGGCCCAGATGATACAGAACCATCTCTTCACCATCATCTGGACACTGAAACAAAAGGTTTCTGCAGATAATTCACTTCCTGGACTGAGCGAATGGAAAAGTGGACCGGGGCCCAGCCTCCCGTGTCCCCCCTCTGCAGAAACAAAATGGGGGAGGAAAAAGGAAGACGGGAGGGAAGGAGGGAGTTCCTGCTTTGTCTAAATGAGAAGCAGTGTGAGTGTGTGAGTGTGTGTGAGTGTGAGTGTGTGAGTGTGTGTGTGTGTGTGTGTGTGTGTGTGACGTCAACCTCTGCTTTGTTTTGAATCGGCGAGGAACAGGGTGGGACCAACAGCAGCCTATAGAAATGCAGCAAGAAAAGGGGCCCGTCTCCTCGCCACACACACACACACACACCTCTTGGATTTCATTCCCTCGTTTGCAGCTCTGAACAGCAGAGGGCCGCCTGAGTCGCTTTGCTCCTCTGCTGCTCAGACCTCAGCAAACTCCACTTAGTGTTTCAAGACAAAACGCTGAATTTTTAAAACAAAAAACATTTTGTGATGATAAAGTTTTGATTAAATAAAAAGCTCCACGTCATTCAGAGGCATCCAGGTGACAGAACAACAACAACAATAAGAACTTAAACAACCTGCCTGCTCCCTTTAGTGCAGATTAAAGAATAAAGACGACAAAATGTAGCACACGGTGTCCAGTAAAGAGAAATACAACCTTCCAACCTGCAGACTGATTTTCTCTGCAGAGTTCCACCTTCAAACCCTGTTGGAGCTTTGTTTACCTCATCACTTGTGCTTATGTTATGTTGCAAACCCTTTGCTATGTTTTTATGCTCATTTCATGCAGTGTAACTTTATTTAAAAAAATTAAACACGAACTAAAGGTCTTTTCAGTCTTTAAGGTTGCAGTCGGTGGCAAAAGGAAGCTGTGAGGTGTGTGGGCCGTCAAAGGACCCAAACATGCTGCAAAGCGTACATCTGTGGCACACACACTGCTCTGTGATGTGTTTGGTAAAGAGGTACAGCATATATTTCTTGCAAGGATAATGCTGTGTGATTGTTGAAATTCAAGTTCATTAAAGTTGTCATTTAAAAAAATGTTAATGAAAATATTTTCATTTCTTCAGAGTTATGATTTGACAGTGGATATTAAAATGACAAAAACAAATCAAACTTCCATTTTTAATTGTGTTTAGTGATTGCACTAATAAAATAATATGTTGGCTCTGTTGAAATTGAGATAAAGGTCATATATGTTACTGGTGATGAAGTAACATTTTGATTTGTGTTTGCTTTTAACCCCCCAAATATGTCCCAGGTTAATTTGACCCTAGGGACACCAGAGGGTCCCAAATGTGAAGAAAACACAAGGGTTAACAAAAACATCTGTAAAACTCAAACTTGCATTTGTTGCTTTGCTTCTTCTCTAAGGCCTAAATTTCTCCCACAATATGCAGATATGATTCTGCATCACAATGCTTCAACATTACACTCACTTAAAGGGACAGTTCACCACAAACATCCATTTTCACATTTTGTATTTTGTGTAAGCTGCAAGAGTTCCAGAGATTTCTGCCAGGCGGCTAAAAACGAACACAGCTCGACAGCAGCGTCTCTCTCTTGTTACTCAAGAGACATTTTTTCTACCAAACTATAAACTCGCCAACACAAAATTGTTCACAACAATTTCATGTCTTTCATTTTCTTTTTAGTTAAAAACACTTTACAGCCACACAATGTCTCCACGACTCACAAAAAAACAAAAATATAAATGCACGTGGCGCTGTGCCCACTACAAACACTAACACGTCACATGACATAGGCAGCCGCCATTTTCTGAGTGTGACGGCGTGCACCTCTGTGAGGAAGAAGAACGCTTCCTTAATTAAGATGCAGCTGACAGTGACCCACATGTGGAGTGTCAGTTTATTTTACATAAGGCCAGGAAGATATAAAAAAATGAATAAATAAAAATAAAAATGTCTAGTGCCAGCCTCGAGTTTAAAGACAAATAAACTAGTGTTTAAATCCACAGATTCTGTGGTGACTAAACAGTTAAACTATTAACAGCAGGTCCACAGAACATTAAACAACCTGCTGTGACCGTGTGCCGAGTTTGTTAGAAACGCTGGTATTGTTTGAGCATTTCAAGAATAAACGGCGCTTTGGTTAACACAAAAAGTCTCTAAACAATATCAAAAATATTTGTAATCTTTAGTTTTTTTTATTATCTATGCACCAAAGATTTTAACAAGACGAAGAAGAAGAAGAGCAGACGCTGTTTGATCCTACGCGTCCCTCAGGAAGTAGAATACGTCATCTAACATACATGATTTTAGAGCTTAAAAATCACAAAAAATCTCTCTGTTAGGAACTTTAAGGTACATTTAGAATATTTGATCACATTTTACACAAACGTTATTTTTGCCTGAAAATGTCAGATAACCATAATAATGAATTCTCTGCATGACAAACACTGGTGGTGCAACGACAGGACAAATCCCAGTGTTAGAAAATACAAACATCTGCATTCTCAAAGGTTTTTCTCTTTAATTTAAAGTGAATTTTTCCGTCTTCCATGACATTTAAAAGTTGTGACAGGAAGTGCTATTTTCAGCAGCGTGCGGGTCTGAGACGATGAGAGCAGAGGGGTCTGAGGGCGGCTTTCTCCTTTCTTCTACAGAATTGGGCCATTACATTGATGGGTGCTGTGCTGGCTTTCAGAGCCCGCCAGCTGTTTGCCTGCCAGCTCAGAACCAACAAGATCCCCTCACACACGCGGCACAAAGGACGCTCACGTCTTTAGCTTCACTGTTCCACAAACACAGACCAACAAGCTGGAGGACGGCTTTAAAATACATGCGCTTGCTGTCAGAAGCAGGTGTGTGTGTGTGTGTGTGTGTGTGTGTGCGTGCCTCCCAAAAAGAAGAACTTCCATTGTTAGAACCAGTCTTTTCTTTTTCCTCTGGATCCCGTCAACTGTCACACAGCATTTTTCTCGAAGGTCCCACCCAGCATCACAATGTACAACTGCTGCACCACCTCCCCTCCTCACACACACACATCTGTGCACCACGTGAGCGGTGCAGGGGCTGTGATATGGCACACCCCCGACCAGCACACGCCCACCTCAGAGGAGGAGGGGCGCTCCTCGCTACGCCTTCCTCCCTCTGCAGCTCATGTATGTATGCGGAGTGCGTGCATGCGCACGGCCGCAGCACATGCCTGTGTCAGACATGTGACCGAGCAGGCATAGCCTCCATTTTAACTCTTTGAGAATCCCAGTGTAGGAGGGGAGAGAGAGAGGAGGATCATGGGAGGACTGCACGGCTGCTGCTGCAGCTTTAGTGAACACATAAGGTGGGACCGTGTTTGTTAAGTCCTCTGAACATTGGAAGCCTTCTTTACTTGGGGGACTCTGAGGGGCTGCAGCCCGTATTTTTCCCGGGGCTGAAAGTTCATCCAGCATCACCGGGCCGTGTGTCACAAGACATCAGAGGCGCCATGCTCTCATAACTCACACCAGCATGAAGCCACTCATTCTTTTCTCCTTTTGGTTTATTGCAAACTACACATGAAACTACCTGTTTGAGAAGCTGCAGAAAAAAACGAAAGCTCCTGAACCGTCTCTTTGGATCTCAGGGAAACCCGCTAAGCTAAATGATTTACATTCAGATCAGCTGTGATGTCAGAGTCTGGGCTGTCATACTGCTTCCAGCCAGATAAACACCTGTAGTCAATCCAAGCTGGGACTGTATGTGGACTGTACCCTCCCCAATGCAAAACTATAATATACTTTAATATATATACTTTACATTCATATAAGAATAAAATGCTGCTTACTGTGTTTTTAACTAGTGTGAGAGAAGCTGTGGTGCTTGATTCTGGATTCTGACTGAAAAGCCTCATCTATTCATCAATAGACAGCAATGTTGTATGAAAGCATGAATAATGAACCCGTGCCACTGTTCAGCACCAACTGATCGGGCAGCGAGCACAGGACAAGAAGCACTGAGAACATGTGTAACAGCCTCGGAGCGGTGTGGCTGTGCTTTGGTTACTTCCTGATTGGGCTGAATGTTTACGGAGGGGCAGCACTGAAATGGTCAAATAGAGAAAAAACCTCAACAGACTAAGCCCGTCACCCATAGAGCTCAATGTCCATGATGATAGTAGGAGACATGAATAGTGTAATAGGAGGTTTTCTCTCCCGTTCCTTCCTTCAATCCAAAGGAAGTGAACCTTGTGCTCATGCTGGAGACGAGACTCAGACACGGTGGAACCCATGCTGGAGCAGACCGGCTCCATCATGTGAGTCATCTGAAAACACTGGCCTGCACGATGGAGCCACAACTACACTGCTGCACATCCATTCTGGAATTTAAAAAAAACACTCCGAGTCTAAATATAGATCATCTGTCAAAGCATTTTGTGGAGCTCGGACGCACGTTGCACCTCCATTAGATCCAAATTTCTGCCTAAAGAGAATTCTGTTTCCAGTGTCCTGATGAGGAGGAAGGCAGGCATGAACTCAGAACAGGCTGACTGATTTTTAAAGAGCATTGTTCCAGCCTGTGTGAAGCACCAACATTAATAACTAGTCGTGTTAAAGATCTGAGTTTGAAGGCACAGATTTTTACTAATTTTCTTGCACAAGCTACTGAAAACACCCTGAACGTCATGAGGCAGGACTATAAGACAACACAAAAACACAAGGGGACAGTCAGTGTGTGTCAGACAGGAGGAAATGGAAGAAGAAGAGCAGCTGATCATCGTGGTCTGAACACTTCTGCAGGAATAGGAGAAAATGCTGCACAGCCACAAACAAGCCGTCAGAGGGAGGTGAAGACAAAATGGAGGAGAACATGCAACGTCAGTAAAAGTGAAGAGACATGTTGAGCAGGAGCTCTGCTGTCAGTCAACAGGAAGTCTCACAGAAACACAACAATCATTCTGATGTCATGTGACTCGTCCATAATTACTCTTCTATTAGTAATTATTAGACATTAAGCCCCGAGTCGTGGCTTTCAGGCTGAAGCTCTGCAGGTCTGCTAATCAAAGTCCTGCCAACTGTCCTATACATGAAACATGATTTAAGGGGCAGTCCGTCTATTCCACCCAGCAGGAGCTGCACGCTCGGCACTCTGCTGCTGTAGTATGTCTCTGGCTGAGCTGCAGCACGGTAATCACAGGACTCATGTTGCAGCTACACACGCTCAGGAGTTGCAGCACCTTTCCTGTTTTTTAACCTTTTAAGTTGAGAAAAAAGTGCAAAAATCAGCGCAGCCAGACTTCCGAAACAAAACCCACTGTCTAAAACCTTTAAGCCTGTTTTTGACACTTTTTGCTCAAAAACATTTTGGGCATGTTTATTGTTACAGCATGTTCTTCTAAAGGCACACAGGTTTACATTCACAGACCATGTTCCTGTGAATAAAGGCCTGGCAGAAGGTCAGAATCCTTAGCATGAAACCTAACCTCTATAAAGACTTTATTCAGGTCTTCTAAACATATTTTCACTGCTGCAGCTTTAATTCAAGCAAAATAAACAAAGACAATCTGGGTCAAACAGACAAAGTGCGGAAGGTTGACGGTTTACACACACACACACACACACGTAAAAAAAAACAGCAAGATCTATATGTTGTGCAACTATAGAAACTCATCCCAGCCAATCACAGCCCAGCGTGAAACACTTCCTGGCCAATCAGGAGCGGGGGGCCTCTATAGGCTCCTTAATCTCCAGTTTCTTTCTCATTACCGCTGAAAAAATGTCAAGAATTTAGGTCCAACAGGCAATGCCCTCGACCCACCTTCTCTGCTGCTCCCTCTCTCTCTCTCTCTCTCTCTCTCTCACACACACACACACACCTATCACATGTGGGCTAATGGGGGAAGTGTTTTGGTGGTGGTAAAGGGAGGTAAAGGGTGGTAAAGGGAGGTAAAGGGTGGTAAAGGGAGGTAAAGGGCGTAAGGAAAAAGAAGAAGAAGAAAAACACAAAGAAACAGAGGGAGCCTCTTCAAAATGATCAAATTAAATTAGATTACTTTTAGTAATTAATTATTAATTAATACACAATCTTTTTCTTTAAGGTTTCAATATTTCTCAATAAAATCAAATAATTCAGTTTAC